>NW_016804396.1:58700-95190 GCF_001698545.2 Rhinopithecus bieti
CTCTCTTCAAAGCTGTCAGACAGAGTCGTTCACGTCTGCACAGGCCTCTGCTGCTTCCCCTGTTGTTTTTTAGCTGTGCCCTGTCCCCAGAGGTGGAGTCTACAGAGACAGGCAGGTTTCCTTGAGCTGCTGTGAGCTCCACCCAGTTCGAGCTTCCCAGCAGCTTTGTTTACCTACTTAAGCCTCAGCAATGGTGGGCGCCCCTCCCCCAGCCTCGCTGCTGCCTTGCGGTTAGATCGCAGACTGCTGTGTTAGCAATGAAGGAGGTCCGTGGGCATGGGACCCTCCCGGCCAGGTGTGGGATAAATTCTCCTGGTGTCCCCGTTTGCTTAAAGTGCAGTATTGGGGTGGGAGTTACCCAATTTTCCAGGTGTTGTGTGTTTCAGTTCCCCTGGCTAGGAAAAGGGATTCCCTTCCCCTTGCGCTTCCCAGGTGAGGCGATGCCTCGCCCTGCTTCAGCTCTCGCTGGTCAGGCTGCAGCAGCTGACCAGCACTGATTGTCCGGCACTCCCTAGTGAGATGACCCCAGTACCTCAGTTGAAAATGCAGAAATCACCGGTCTTCTGTGTTGCTCGCGCTGGGAGTTGGAGACTGGAGCTGTTCCTATTCGGCCATCTTGCTCCCAATAAAATATTTTTAATTAGGGTATGTACACTGCCTTTTTAGACATAATGCTATTGCACACTTAATAGACCACAGTACCATGTAAATATAAGTTGTATATGCACTAGGAAACCAAAAATTTTATGTGGTTTGCTTAATTGCCATATTCACTTAATTGAGGTGATCTGAAATGGAACCTGCAGTATCTCTGAGGTATGCTTATACATGAGCCGTAATATAAGAGTCATTACTTCTCCCAGGCTATGACAACTGCAGTGAGAGAGGTGTATAAAGAGAGCTGGCTTCTGAAAAATGCAGCTCACCTGAGGTGACACAGTAGGAAGCAGAGAAGAAAATAAGTGTATGATCTTACTCTCCTCCCTCCCTTTGGTCCTGCTGTTGCCTCCACTCTATTCCAGTGGCTGCCTTGCTGGAGAGCAGAGGAGGCAAAGTAACTCTCAATGCAATCTATGTAGGGCAGTGTCCCAGGGTGGTGAAGGGTGGAGAGTGGCTGTGAGGGGCAGAGAAGATATTCAACACAACATCCTATATTTTCAAGTCAAAACTCCCTATGTCAAAAGGAAACAATCTATGGAAGTAGTGTCATATTTTAAAAGATGATCACAGAGATTGGTATGGTTTGGATATTTATCCCCTCCAAATCTCATGTTGAAATATAATTGCCAGTGTTAGAGGTGGGGCCTAGTGGGAGGTGACTGGACCGTGGTGGTGGATCCCTCATGAATGGTTTAGTGCCATCCCCTTGGTGATAAGTGAGTTCTTGTTCAGTTAGCTCATGGGAGATCTGGCTGTTTAAAAGTGTGTGGCACCTACCCCTTCACCCTTCAGCTCCCACTCTTGCAGTGTGAAATGCCTCCTCCTCTTTCTGCCATGATTGTAAGCTTCTTGAGCCCCTCACCAGAAGCAGATGCTGGCACCATGCTTGTACTATCTGCTGAACTGTGAGCCAAACAAACCTTATTATTATTATTATTATTTTTAGAGATGGGGTCTTACTCTCTCACCTAGGCAGGAGCAGTGTGGCATGATTATGGCTAACTGCAGTCTCAAATTCCTGGGCTCAAGCAATCCACCAACCTCAGCCTCCCAAGTAGCTGGTATTGTAGGCCTGTGCCAGCATGCCCAGCTAATTTTTTTCCTAGAGATGGGGGTCTCCCTTGTTGCTCAGGCTGGTCTTGAACTTGTGACCTCAAGCCATAAACCTCTTTCTTTATAAGTTACCTAAACTCAGTTATTTCTTTATAGCAATGCAAGAACGATCTAACACAGACATCTTCTCTGGACTCAAGGAACAGAGACATCTTGATGAATAAGCGTAATGTTATTCATACTTGCTGTGTAATATAACTCAGAAAGGACAGTTCCTGGCAGACCTTGAATCAAATAAAGCTGTTGACTAGCTTTGTTCATCCATGAAGTGAAATGAGTCTCATGCTGTGTTGCATATGAGATCAGAAAATGTTGCTATCCTTGACTCACTGCTTGCTGAAAAGTATGCAAAAGTCACTTGACTGAACTTGCAGAGCAAATCATGGCACTAAAATATAAAAATACAATGAGTGTACTTGATGCTATAGACAAATATTTTGATAAAACTAACTGATCTATTGAGATACATAATGCATAATTACAATTTGTCTTTCGAGTTGTACAGCACATGTTTCGTCATTTCAGGGAAGCAGTGATTTAGAGTAGTTAAACACAAGAATTTAGAGTCAGAAAGACTTGTGTCAGTCTTAACTCTCCTACTTACATAGCAGCACCCACCTGTAAGCTCACCAATTTCTGCAAGCAGTGGTTCCTTCACCTTTAAAGTGGGCATTGTCGCTTTGTTTAAATTACAACCTAGTGATAATAGGAGCTAATGTTTTCCAAGTTCTTATTTTATGCTAGACACCGTGCTAAGGACTTTGTGTGCATTTTACCAATAATCTTCACAATAAATCTAGCAAAGTTGCAATTCTTCTTCTAATTTTCAAATGTAGATGTTGAGTCACATGCCCAGGTCTCACTATTAAAATGTGTAAGCCCTTGATGTGTTGCCTGGTGATGATAAGAGCTCAGATAAATATTAGCTACTGAAATTGTTTGTTACTATTATTGTTAATATTACTTGTCAGCCTCTACCCTAGAAATCAGAAGTAGAAAAAGTGCCTTTGGAATTAAGCAAATGTGGTTAGCTTGATCTCATACATGTGAGAATATTATAGGCCCCATTAAAATGGTAATTTTCTTTTAAAATGTAATTGTTCTAAAATTTGGGAGATGTCATATATTTAGTTATTTATGGTAATTTAATATATGAAGGGACAAGTTATCTATGTTTTTCTGATTTGTTCCCTAAATTTTATATCCTTAAAAGAGGAATATTTCAGTACTCACCTAGATTCCAGAGAAAAATAAACACTGTCAAAGTATTGACCTTGAAGATACAGGTTTTAAAGGTCTGAGAAAACACTGAAGATCATTTATTCATTTACTTAGCCATGCAGTTATTAAGCTACTGGTATGTTCTAGGTAGATCAGAGACTATGAAAACATATTACTAAAGACTGGTCATTGGTCTGTTATACAGAAACTCTATTTTAAGACTTACTGTGCTGCTGGATCCTTTGTAGGTAAGCCCCTTAATAAAAAAGAGAACACACTGTTAATTCTAGAAGTTTCAGAATAGGTAAAAGTAAACTATGATGAAAAGCATGAAGAAATCTTCTGCAGTGGTTAAAATGTCCTGTGTCTAGATATAGGTGTGGGTAACACGCAGGACCTGTTACATAATCGGTAGGCCCATGCAAAATGAAAACATGGGACTGCCTGTTCAAAAGTTACTAAGAATTTCAAAGTGGCAGTAGCAAAGCATTAAACCAAGAACAAGGTCCTACTATGCATGGGTCCCTTTGCAACTGCACAGGTCTTACATCCATGAAGCCAGGCCTGGTCACGTGGTGGCATTTGTTAAGTCAATGAACTAAATCCTTCAGATCCATATGCAAATTATATCTCAATTTTAAAAAGTTAAAATAGAATAAAATGAAATATAAAATTAAGTGGAAGATTGGGAGTTGAGGTCTAGTTCTCAAGTAAACCGTTGGTGCAAATTATTTATTCTTTATCGAACATTAATTGAATGACCCCCTCAGACAGGGATATGTGTCTGAGGTATATATGTATGTTATGTTTATGGTCTAGACATAGCTCTTACACTCAAGGAGCTTACAGTTGGAGGAGGTTTCTCTTTAAGACCTGGTTTAAAAAATACTTTTGGCCAGCAGCAGTGGCTCACACCTAAAAAAAGGCTGGGCGCAGTGGCTCACGCCTGTAATCCCAGCACTTTGGGAGGCCAAGGTGGGAGGATCACCTGAGGTCATGAGTTTGAGACCAGCCTGGCCAACATGGTGAAATGCCATCTCTACTAAAAATACAAAAAATTAGCTGTGTGTTGAGGCACATGCCTGTAATCTCAGCTACTAGGGAGGCTGAGGCAGGAGAATCACTTGAACTGGGGAGGCAGAGGTTGTAGTGAGCTGAGATTGTGCCACTGCATGCCAGCCTGGGTGACAGAGTGAGACTCCATCTCAAAAAAAAAAAAAAAAAAAAACCCTTTTATTTCTGCTTATATACTTGGTCTGTGCTTTGATCTACTCCTCTTTCTAGTTTGCTACTCCTCAGTCAGACCTCAGCCATCCTGATATTACCTTCTTCCTCCACCAAAGCAGCAATTACTTGGTCAGCGTTTCCGGGTTTTCAGCATCTGGCTGCAGTCTCGTATCCAAGAGATTGGTGTCCTTGTTTTACTCAGTCTCATCTGGCCAGGAGTCTGCTGTTTCCTGCTGTCACCTGGAACCTCATCTCCCTGCTGAGATTTTAAAATCATTTAATACTTCTAATACCACATTAAAACTTAGGTTGCATTTTCGATAATATATTTTATGCCTACAATTCTGTTAAAAGTCAAATATTAAGGATGACGTGGGAAAACCCAGCTTGCCTATCTTTGTAACGTATATGTTCTAGTAATGTCATTTGATGAAGAGGAATAACAACACATAGGCTTTATGACAATATACACTGTCATAAACGAGATGTGGCTGAAATATGGGTGATAACATCTTCATTTAATTAACACTGGAAGCCAAGATTTCACCACTATGCAATTCATCCATGTAACCAAAACCCACTTGTACCCCTAAAGCTAGTGAATAATAATAATAATAATAATAAACTGAACAAAAGGATAGTGAATTGAGGGTGACAAAGTGTCTACAAGAGGTACGTTTACTGCCAGTGGCCATGGAAATGGATGCTGGCAATAACGGAGTGGGGAAGAGACAACCAGGAGTTCAGCCTGCTCTGGTGTCCTATGAATTCTCCATCACAGAGGGACCAATCAGAGGCTGAAGAGACAAACATTTTCTAAAAACAACATATAGAAAGTTTGACTTTTAAGTGGATGATTGATAAATATCACCTACCTGATGGGCCACCCCATTGTTATTGTTCCTAATAATTGTTTGTTCTGTGAATATGGTTTATTTGCAATTACTCTGCTGGCAAAGATAAACCATGAATGTTTAATACCCTTGTTTCAGAAATGGCTTTGTGATTTCTGTTTGGGATTGTTTAAAATAAAGTTACTCCTTTTAAAATACAATACAAATATCTATAGGCCTCACCAGTTTGTAACAATGTCCATCAGTTGAATCCAAATTTCACTGGCTAAAGTTTTGTACTATATTATCAGGCATTCCAGCCCTACAAAGTTCTACCAAGATATATCTGAGATTCTTCAAGGATATTTTCCATGTACCCCTAGATGAGTCCTGCTTTTTGCTGCTGCCTCCGTTGTCACTGTTGGAGGCCTGCTATGGCTAGCCTCAGCAACAGAGACACACAACCCATTGATTTAGGATTCAGTAGCACCACTGTCCTTGCTTCTACTCCCAGGTCGAGGGATCTTCAGTCACTGATACCATCTAACTGAAGGCAAACATTTACTGCTGTGGATGCTAGGCAGGGCTATAACCCTTACCTCTACTGACCAGGACCCACTGCCAGAGAAGGCAGCCAGCCTGATGGTTCAGGTCATCAGTGCTCTCATCCTACCCAATTCTGGTACAAAGTGGGCACGGGAATGCCATTCCTCCCGTAGAATATGTTTGGTTATGGAGATTCCTTAGCAAGGTAACTTAGACTCCTAGGTGTTAAGTAGTGGGATAGCTCCTTTAGTTAGCAAAAATGGCCCCTTTCTCTTTCTGGTATATCTAAACCAACCCAGAGGCTAGGTGGGAGAGATTACAGTATTAGCTGTGTATCTGAAACTACATTTCCTTTCCAACTCTGTGCAAATTCTCCTCAACCTTCCTATATTTTTCCCTTGAGAATAAATCTCTCTCAAGCCCCTGCTGACTCTACTTGAAATTTGACTTCTATTAGTCTTTCCTGTGTCCTCAGTTTGCCAGATACGTTTATATTTGATCACAATTCACACTTCAGAAGTTCCCTGGCATCTGTGTAAATCAATTAGATATTGGGGGGAGGGAAGTGTTTTGCAAAGGTGTCACATAACTAAACAATTCTACTCATAATTATGCACGACTGGGTTGACCTTTAGATGTGGAAAGATGTGAAAAGGTGAGTGCATATACTCTTTGATTCTTAGAATTTCTGGGTGTATAGGGGTAACTGAAAAGTTCCCTCACATGATCCTGATACAATTTTCTGTGATGATAGATAGAATGGAAGTGAAGAGGAAGGGTGGTACCTCTTGCTGCATGCACACTGTGCCAAAAAAGCACTATCACTAAAAGAATGTCTTATAAATCTCAAGTTGCAAAATAATGTACCTAATTTAATTGTTCTTGGAGATTAAAGTAGGTTCAGCAGTATTCTCAGAATGGATGTGAGGAATTTGAAGAGTAAGAGGCTGGGAAACTCTGTTGATGGTTTCTCTAGGGTTTTAGTTTATCCTGGTTTTATTATGCTCTCTATTCCAGCTCCTCTAAACATCATGGTTTAATTAAATTACATACTTTCTGAGATCATGTCTCAGGTGGGCTTTTATATTTTTCTCATTCTATAGTTTGGCATGATGACTTTTTTACCTCATTAAAAAAACCTTTTTTTCTCATTTTACACAAAATATTTGTAACTATGTAGTCCAGTTTTATCTTAGCTCTATTGGTCAGCGAAAAATACCAGAATCAGCTCATAAGAGAAGAAGAGGCCAGAAGAGGCCACAGGAGATTGGGCTGCGACCTTCTGGAAGCATAAACATTCTTTAGAATATGCTGAAAATGGACATATCTGGTGCTTGACTCTGTAGCAAAGCAAAAACAAATTTGGATTTGTTAGTATCATGTGATAATTTACAAGGTCAATAACAGGTGAGGTGAAATCACAGAATTAGAGAAACTTAGAGCTGAAAGATCTTCTAAATCAGTGACTTTCCAACTGTGTTGACAAAATCTACAATAAGAAATACATTTTCATGACTCAGTATCTACATAGGTATATCTAGAACAAAAATATACACAAAATACATACAAAATAAAAATTTAGAGTTATTATAAATAAGAATGTTCTCATTCTCTATTTGATTCTTGAATCACTATATTAATTTCATATTCCACATAGGTTTGTAAATAAAAATTAGAAATATTATTGTAGATCAACTTGACCAGCCTCTCATTTTATAGAGCAATTGGATACCCCTAGCAATTAAGTGAATTTTACAACCTCTGTGGCGAGTCAGGTCTGTAAAACCCAGATCTTCTGGTTCTTCTGGCAATGGTCTCTCCTCGACACCAGTGTATAATCAGTGTTCTAGGGCGTTAGTTTTTAATGTTTCTGTTGGACAATATACTTTATAAGGATTATAATTTTAATTATATAGTAGTTTTAAAATTAATGGACATTGAATTTTTATTATTCAGATAACAATACATGCAAAATCTTTGGTTGTCATTCATATTTAATATCTAGGTAAACAGGGAACAGGCAAAATCTCAATGTGGGGAATGAAAATAGGAACTACGGCTAAGAACTAAAATTTTGAGTTTCTCATCCTCCATGGCAGTCAGATTTTCTTGATTTTCTTGATTCTCAGTCAGGCCATTCCACAATGAGTCAAGGCCCTGCATGGCCTCTAGAAGAATTAACTAGGAAATAGCTTTTACGTGAGTAGCAAAAGGCTTCCTGCTGGAAAGGGGCTTTGAGTATTCCTGACTCCTAACTGGTCTATTATTAGGAGTTAATGCCAATCAGATAACCTTTCTTGCTTAAGTGCTACTCTGACATTCTCCCTGCCCTCAATGCGTCAATTGTCTAGTATGTAGCATATATTTCAGATTGCTTTCCCAGTGATGGGTATTGAGTTGTAATGAACTCATGTGGTCCCATTTCAACCCAGTAGCACACACTACAGAACCAACGATTGATCAGTTGTTCTGCAAAGTATTGTCATCAGACCATCTGCATCAGACACTTGGTATACATATTAGAAATGCAGAATGCTGAGCCCTGCTACAGATAAACCAAACTGGACTCTCAGAGATGAGTCTGGGAATTCACATTATTTACAAGCTTTTCTTTTGTGCCTATTAACTGATGTTGTAAGTTCCATGTGGGCAGGTGCCATATCTGTTTTACTCATTGCTACGGTCTGAAGGTACACGTATACCTTGTTTTATCGCACTTCACTTTATTGCACTTCACAGATGTTGCATTTTTTTCTTTTCCTTTCTTTTCTTTTTTGTACAAGCTGAAGGTTTGTAGCAACTCTGCATCAAGCAAGTCCTTTGGCGCTATTTTTTCATTTTATCAGCATGTGCTTACTTTGTGTCTCTGTGTCAGATGATCGTTAGCATTGTTAGCAATAAAGTATTTTAAAATTAAGATATGTACATTGCTTTTTAGACATAATGCTATTGCACACTTAATAGACTACAGTATAGTAAAAACTAACTTTTACATGCACTGGGAAATAAACAAATTTTGAGACTTATTTTATTGTCACATTCTCTTTATTGAGAATGAAGAGGCAGTCTGAACTGAACCTGCCATATCTCCAGTGCATGTCTGTATCTTCTCCAAAATTCAGGTGTTGCAACTTAATGTCCAATGTGATTGTATTAAGAGGTAGAGCCTTTAAGAGGTGATTAAGTTATGAGGATTCCTTCCCTTGAAACCAAGATGAAGGCCCTTATAAAAGGCTTTGCACAGTGTTGGGTTAGTTTGCTCTTTTGTCTCCCACCAAGTGAGGACACGGCATTCCCTCCCTCCAGAGGATGCAGCAATAAAGCACCATATTGGAAGCGGAGAGTGGCCCTCTTCAGAGAACCAAACCTGCCAGCACCCTGATTATGGACTTCTCAGCCTCCAGAACTGTGAGAAAATAAATATCTGTTCTTAATAAATTATCCAATTTCAGGTATTTTGTTACAGCAGCATAGACTAAGATACCCATTACCCCATCTCTAGTGACTAGCACATAGTAGATACTTAAGAATAATTCGTTGACCAAACAGTCCACCTCCTACTTATTATCTTTAATGTCTGAGGCAATTGATCAACCAACACTTCTGAAAAACTTAGAATGTGTGGGATCTGTCCTTCAATCTTAAGAGAGTCATTTAATACTTCTATGCCTAGATTTGCCTATCTGATAAAATGGAGAAGATACTACTACCTAACCCGTCTTTGATTATGAGACTGAAAGAGTTAATACATACAAAATGCTTAGAACAATGCCAAATAGTAAGAGCCCCATAGATGTAAGCCGTGTAGTTGTTGGTATGTGCCAGACACATTCTTGGATGTTATCTGTTCTATTACCCTATTAGATTACTTTCATAGTTGAGAAAACTAGGTTAGTGACATTTTTAGTGACTTGTTCAAATCACCAGTACTTGTAAATGTGAGGCTGGATTCAAACCAGGTATGTGAGGATGTGAGGCTGGATTCAAACCCAGGTATCAGAGGAGCAAGCAGTCCAGTGCCTTTTACAAGACATAGCTGCTGTCTCTCTCCCTTTCTCTCTAGTTCCCTTGCTACGTTGTTTGTATGAAAAGAATTTTGTTGTTTCCTAAACATTGACAGAATGTTATCAGGACTTGTCTTCCTATAGAACATAGGCCTACCTCTACCATTTATGAATTGCTATCTGATCATCACTGCCATGGTATGCAATGAAAGAAAGAAAATTTATACTCATTCCTTTAAATCAGAGTTTCTCCAGTTGCAACAATATTGACATTTTGGGCTGGATAATTTTGTCGTGGGGGCTGTCGTGTGCATGGCAGGACGTTTAACAGCATTCTTGCCCTCTGCTCACTAGATGCCGTGAGCACCACCTGGCCTGTGTGACAACCAGACATGTCTCCAAATATTGCCAAATGTCTCTTGGGAAGCAAAATCAGCCATGATTGAAATATTGCTTTCACCAGTTCTATCTCATTCTGTCTCCCCCTTTTCAATTGCCTCTACTTTGCTGTCTACTGTTGCCTCTTCTCTAGCATCCCATTCAATCCCAGCACAGACAGAGGCAGTGGTCCCTTTCAAAACAGATTTCTTCCTGGTGTCTGAATTGTACCACTAGAAGTTAAAGCATAGCTTTGAAAAGCCTGAAAACATGCAAATCTCCAGAAGAAATTACATGTAATCAATTATTATAATGATTTAATCTTATTGAACCACTTTTTTATGGAAAGTAGATGATCTGATAAACATGGGACATGATCATTTATATATATTTGTTTCCAACAGCACTTACTGCAATGTTTTGTATATAGTACATACTTAAAAATAGTTGTTGAATTAATGAATAGATTAATAAGTGAGTAGTTTAAAGAATTATTAGAAGTGAAGACACTAGGAATAAACTGTTTTCAAAAAGAAGTGAAGGAAAGCATTGTTAAAAATAATTTTACTTTTTTAAACAAAAGACATCTGGATATGTTCAAATGAGTTAAAAATATATAAACCAGTAGAGAGGAAGAGACTATAGATACAGAAAACAGTGATGTACTTGAAGGAATCAGGTCCCAGAGAAAATATCAGAGTTGGATAAAGTTCCCAATCAGAAGAGTTACCTTTGCAAAGTTGTATTTTCGGTCCTTTTCCTCTTTCAGAACAAAAATTATCTGCATTTTGCAAATAAATGCAGATTCCAGAAGAAATGCCATGCATAACTTTCTCTATTTTATTTATGTATTTTAAGCTTGGAATGGCTTAAGTTTATTTATCCTCTTACACATGCCACTTGTAATTAAGGACTGTTCAGCATCAGCCATCAACACCTACTATTTGTCTTAGATTTTTACCTGGAACTATTTTCAAAGGTTCTATTTGTAAATTACATATTTCCCTTTAGAAAGGATACAACCCTAATTTGCAAAAATAGATGATGTGTAGTCTATAAAGCAAAATTCACTGGCTTGTGAATTTATGAATTTATGTTTTAGTTTTTAAATTCTGTTCATGAAAGTAAGCATATGGTTTCTGTATTAGATGATGACATGTTGCATTGCAAACAAAAAAAATAGCCCTTTGTTGGGTGGAAATCTGAAAATTTTGAAAGCAATTTATGCATTTGTCTGAGATCAGCTAAATTTAATCTGTTTGACAAGTTACAAATGACTTGTTTAATAGATCAACTGTATGAGATGAAATGCAAATTAGAAAATGATGAGTGCAGGGGTAAATCTTCTGTTCTTTGCCAATAAAAAAATGGCTAAGCAGATTTTGATTTATACTTGCTGGACCAATTCAGGATGAGATTAATAATGCTAACAGCAAAAAGGATAATCCTTTTTGTTGCTGTTGTTTTTTAATTGATAAGGCATTGCTAGGCTGCAAGTGTAGCTTGAAAGCGGATGCTGGGATGGTAGAAAAGGGAACCATTATTTTCCTACAGCTGCAGGATTGAAAGGGCTACAAAATATTAGTTTTGTGGCAAGGTGCAAACTGAATTGGAAGTGGCTACAGTGGCTGTATCCACTCTTTTATGGAAGTACCTCAAGAATGCCCACTCTGAAGTCTACTGCTGGCTACTGCCACCAATCCAGTCACATCTAATGGTTAGTTATTTGATCTGCAATGCATGGCTAATAATAGAATCTAATTTGTGGAATTTCTGTGAGTGTAACATAAGGTAACCCATATAAAGACACAGTGCCTTAGAATAAGCACTTAGTAAATGTTAACTGTCATTATTTTTTCTTTTGATGATTAAAAGTAGAAAATATGAAAAGTACAACCTCTGCAATGGAAGGAAACTCAGAAATTATTTTTGGCTCTAATTTTATTTCAGAAAACCTGTCTTGATCAATCTCTGAGATTTAAAAATCAGCAAACAAATAAACAAAAAATGAGTAGTAGCAACAACAGTGATTTAAAAGCTGAACGCCGAGACAGGGTACACCCCAACCACCTGCAAGCCAAGCTCTCTAATAGTAGGGGAATTTGTCTGCTACAGGACCTCCTGTACCTCCAAAATGTATAGTTCTAGGTTTGTCACTAGCTCTGCATCTCATTTATACCATGATTCCATTCCTTATACTTCAGAGCACTCTAGACAGGAATGGTCCTGTGACTAGAAGACGACATGGACAATTGTCTCTGGGACTAGACACAGCAACATGTGGGAGTGGTGAGAGAAGAGGAGGCACTAGGGGTGCATTCTGGGTGACTTCTTATTTGATTTTTATTGGGAGCAGGAGCAGAAATATACTGGACTTGCATTACGTTCAAGGCTGAGCAAAATCACACTTATTTGTCAATAAATAGGTGTTGTCATTAGAATAATGGAAGAAAGCCATTCAGGGGCTGACAATTCTGTTAGCCATTGTGGGCAAAGAATGAGCTGTGTTTCCAGAATTCTACCTTCTGGTTCTGAGTCCAGGCACAAGCCAGGTGATATTGGGAAATTCACAATCTCTCTGGACCTCAGCTGCCTCACCTGTAAAATAAATGCTTCTCACTAGATGGTCGCTAAGATTCCTTTAAAGCCATAATCTGATTATTTGAATGAAAATAATCAGTATACAGGCACATGTAGAGGTAGAGTAGAAATGGGAAAAAGAAAGAAAATGTGAGTATCTAAAAATAATGGAGGGTATGGAGATGACAGAGAGAAAAACAGAAAGTAAGCAAAGGCAGGAACAGATCAGCAACAGGAAAGAACACAAGATAAAACAGGCAAATGGTGGAAAGAGATGTGGTAAACAAGCACTAAGCTATTTTGTTGGTCAATAGAATAATTGATTTAAGAAAAATCAAGATTCTTGTACCACAAAATATCTTTCTTTAAAGGCTGCACAAATCTGTTAGCAAACCAGATACCTGCTGTTAGAGGACAAGTTAAGAAATTGAGAGAATTTCAGTTGGAAATGTGGACATTGAGGAACAGAGGGAGGTTTAGGGTAGAGGGAGTGATGCCAAAGAAATGGGCAAAGAAATTAATAGTGCGGGATGAGGCGTTCCTCCTCTCCTGCACAGCTTGGCTTATCGAAGCCTCTGTAGGTCCAGGGGCCCTTCTGTGTCAAATGTTTCCTACCTCTGCTATAGGCAGTTCCTGCTACACAGATGCTTCTTGACTTACGAGGGGGTTATGACTCAGCAAGCCTATCATAAGGTGAAAATATCATCAAGTCAAAAATGCATTTAATACATCTAACCTACTAAACATCATAGCTGAGCCTACTTTAAACGTGCTCAAAACACTTACATTAGCCTGCCATTGGGCAAATCATCTAAGAGAAAGTCTATTTTATAATAAAGTGTCGAATATATCATGTAATTTATTGAATACTGTAGTTGAAGTAAAAAACAGAATGGGTGTATCGTACTCACCATTACTGTGCACAGCTGAAGGTACTATCATAAAGTCAAACAAATGTTAAGTTGAACCATCATAAGTCGGGGACTGTCTGTAGTTACATGTGATGAAAAAAATGGAGGTTCTTTTCTCTGATATTTTTGACACTGTGAATATAGTAAGTCTTCAAAATTTTGTTTATCCTAGTGGAGACCGGGATTCCTAGAAATCACTATCCAGGCATGCCATATTCAGATTTCAACTATGGTCTGCCTCAGCTGCTTTTAACTCAGGATTCTCAGGAAGAATATGAAAGACACATATTTTGTGTTTATGTCTGGATGTGCATCATAATGGACAAATCTGTTAATTAAGGGGCTTTCAATAAGGCAGGGTTTTATTGTTCCAAAAAACTCTATGGAATATCCCAGCAGAAGTCTCTACATTATGCAACTACAAGAACTACAAAGAAACGAAGACAGTACCAAGTTCTCAGAAGGAATAAGACCAGTATTATTGAGCCAACATTTATACAATATCAGAAATGATTGCTGAAAACCCTGCCTTCCTGTGAAGTGCAGGTGTCTGTGTTCCTGGACAGTTGCCGATGCTCGTCATCCAAATGTACAAATTACAAACACCCTAACTTCTAGAATCTTAAGCAGTTTCTAGCATTTTCATTTTATTTTATTTTCTAATATATTCTAATACATTAATTTTCATTAATCTATCATGAAAATGTAGTCTTGCTTCAAATGGCATGCATTAGAGAACTGGTCCACGTGTGAAGACCTGCAATGAGAATGACTATTCAGGCATGGTTCAAGGTTACTTTCACATTCAATAACCACTAAACTGGACAACTGGTTAGGCAAAGGTTATCTAGCAGAGAAGATTACCAATGAGTGAACAGAATGCTCTGATACCTTCTACCTCCTCACAAAAGAGTATCCAGATTTCAGTGGTCAGTGCTGCTTGAATTAATGAGAGGTTTTCATTAGGAGGACTTCAGAACCTAGTTTTTAACACAGCACCATATTGGTACCCAAGGTCCTATCTGTACCGCCCAAGCCTTAGATGCTTTGCTGTGCTACTACTTCTATGTCTGTGATCTCTTTTTACTGATCACTTGTCAAAGTAAATTTCACCATGGTCTAGTGTATGGTAATAGGCCTTAAAGATAGTTTTGTGAATTTCTGTAATATGTAATGTTGGCAGTCAGGCTTAACTGTCCAGCTGACAAAGATGTCCAGCTGACAAAGATGATTGCTTTTATTAACTCAACAGAAACTCTTATAAAAGTCAAAGTTATAATTTTATATTATTGTTCAATCACCTGAAAGACAAATAATTAAGACATATTCCCTTTGAATTATATACCTCATTATAAAGATAGAAATGACTAGCAGGCACAAATCCATGTTTGTAGATGCCACCTATTGTCAAAGTTCCTAGAAATTGGGGCATCAAGGCAGGAAATTCACCTCTACTCCCAAGGACTCTAGAAGATGTCATAGCCACAGCTACCAACAAACTATTCTGATAAATTATATTATTGTTCCCCAACTTCACACTCACCCTGTGCTTGACAATACATTTACAGCCTTTGTTTTACTTCCCAGTAGAGTGGGTGGGGTATACATCCTGCCCCACTGACTTCAGATTTGGTGATGAGCCTTAGTTTGGCTTATGAACTGTTAGCAGATGTCACATGAACTGAGGTTCCAAATGTGTGAGCATGGTTAGGTGTGGTTTCTTGTCCTTCTGCCACCTAGATGATAAGACTGCTTTTGGGAGCCACTAGATCCAAGACTAGAGGCATGCAGGGCCGACCTGAACCTGAACTTGACCCACAGCCTGAGGTGGACCTATCCTGGCCAACCTGCATACCACCCCCCTCCCTGCCCCCGAGAGAGAAATAAACGTCTGTTGTTGTGAGCTACTGAGATTTGAGGATTGTGTATTAAATGGCATTATCATACCAGAACTTTGGCCAGTATATCAGAACAACATTTTCCTTTCTAAATTCAGTTTTCAATGAAGTTTATAAATTCTTCAATCCTTCTAATGAAGGGACATATCTAAAGAGATGTGGGGAGATTACCTCTGCCACATCTCAAACATCAAGGCTTTCTATTACTTTTGCACCAGCCTAATAAAATGAGCTTTAGAAAGAAAGCAGAAATCCTATTTGGTTTGCTCCTTCTTTTCCCTCACACACACAAAATTTTTTAATGGCATACTCAGTCCCAAGGTAAGACCTGACATACTGATTTGGAAATACAGTTGGATACTGCTGCTTTAGACACCTAAGTACTAAGAATGCAGAAATGTGGAGTAATAGTTTAAATCCCTCTTCAGGGTGTAAAAAGGACAATTTGGAGAGTTTCATGCAATTTCTCATCCTGGAATATCTTGTTGTTTCTGTGTCATGTCTGCATCTCTGCAGCAGACATTGTTACAACCTTTTTTGTTTTGTTTTGTTTTGTTTTGTTTTTGTTTTTGTTTTTTGAGAGGAGTCTCACTCTGTCTCCAGGCAGGAGTGCAGTGGCGCCATCTCAGCTCACTGCAAGCTCCATATCCCGGGTTCAAGTGATTCTCCTGCCTCAGCCTCCTGAGTAGCTGGGAATACAGGCATGCTCAGCTAAATTTTGTATTTTTAGTAGAGACGGGGTTTCACCGTGTTTGCCAGGATGGTCTCGATCTCTTGACCTCGTGATCCGCCCGCCTCGGTCTCCCAAAGTGCTGGAATTACGCGTGTGAGCCACCACGCCTGACCGTTGCAATCATTTTAACTACGGACATTTGACAATTCCTGCCACTGGCTGGCTCAGCTCAATCCAGGTCTTGGAACAGCCCTGGCAAATACAGGCAGTAGGTTAACGACCCCCTACCTATGCCAGAAGATGGCGCTATAGAGTTAGCCATGTTTCAATCAGTCAATCAGTTTATGCTTCCTGTCACATGGCTGTCTTCCCATAAGCACCTTTCCAGCTGGCCTAACTCAGCTGGTCCAGTGATTAAACTGTGTGTGTGGCTGAACCTTCTGGTTTCTATATAGGATTTGACTACTTACCTACCCTGACACTGATCAGCTTCACTGGAACTCTGTTATCCTCCCTTACTTTTCACATCCTCTCCCCTCAGGAAACCAGACTCTTCTCCATACCTACAGATAGATATGGTTCACTCTGTATAAATTTAGCATCCCAGAAAGGACCCCATCCACCTGACTCTCGGCATCATCCCAAGATTGTGCCCGTGCATACACTGAGGTTCCCTGCATTTCAGACTGGACCTCATCACACCTACAGTGAGTCTGTTGGCCACACATTTGCATATCCTATACTGTCCTATAAGGGAATCAGTCATATTGTATTAGGACCCACCCTAATGACCCTATCTTAACATAATTACTTCTTTAAAGACTTTATCTCCAAATACAGCCACATTCTGAGATACTAGGGGTTAGGGGGCCTTAATACATGAATTTTACATTCAACTTTTCTAAATCAAAATAAGTTTTAGTTTTTTCTATTTGATTGAATCAGATTTATTTTGAAGCATTTTAGTTGAACTTCGAATACTGGTCATGGGACATGCGATGCTGAGAAAGGAAAGGGACCCTAATAGTCTATATTTCCAGTGATGGATGTCATCTCTTGCTTACTTATTTTGAAGAATTTGCAGGAATATTTCAATTGTATTCTCATTTCATAGCAATAAGTAGGTGAAAATCATCCAGTAAGTAGTAAACCATGTGTAGTATTTCTTGCTAGGTAATTCAGAAATGGATGAAGAGGAAAGAGTGTGGTGATAAATGAAGTGTGACTGAACACAGGTCTCTTAGCAACAGCATTATTTAAGAAGGAATCAATCAAAACTTGGTGCTCTCTTCAGTCTTCTGACTAATCTCCAGATTATGAATGTGAGTCTTCAGGCCATGAATTCCCTTCTTAAATATCTCACCCTCTAACCTATACATTTATTCCATCGACATCTATTTCTCTGTACTTTCTTAAAATCTCAATCTTTAATATTTTCTTACATGCCTTGCTTTCTTATTCCCTTTTCCAAATTCTAAGACTTTTTCTCTTCCCTAAATCCCCTTATCTATTTTTATACATGATTTATACAATAGACTTTGTTGCATTAAAAATCTTCTCAACGTTCAGTGACCTAAACCAAAATCATTCATTTAGGTCATGAATCTGTGGGTGGAGGTGAATTTAGGCTGTGTTCAGCCGAGCAGTTCTTCTAGTCTCAGATGGGTTCACTCACAAACATCTGGTGGTAGGGAAACTACATCCTTGTCCCTTTGGCCTCAACTCATTACCATCTGGCCTAGGTTCCACCCTCCACCAATTTCACAGAAACAGATCCTACTAAGAATGCAATGACCTGCTTAATTGCTAAAACCAATGGCGTATTTTCAGATCTAATTTTGTTTGACTGTGCATGAACATTTGAAAATAATGATGGCCACTATCTTCTTGACTTACTTTTTCCATCTTGACTTCCAAGAGTTCTTTTCTTCTCTAATTTTATCTTTTTAGTTTCCCCTCACTTATTCTATCTTTTCTCATCTCTTAAATTCTACTACTTGCCAGGGTACCATGCTCAGAATTTGTCTCAATCTATCCTGTCTCCCCAAGCAGTTGTATTTATTCCCATGGTGCCAATTGCCTGCTCTATTTCAGAAGCAGAGAGTTGAGAGTACAAAGTATAATGGAGGTTCTGTCATGAGGACTGATGGAAACACCATGCCTAAGATAGTTTACAGAACCATATTTTAAAAGGAAGGCAAGGTGGAGAAGCTGAGGGAGGAAGTACAAAGGGGTCACTCTGAGAAAGAAAACCAAATGCAGATCTTGAACAAATGAGAATAGTGCATAGGATAAGAGAGGTCAGGATGAGAAGAGAGAGAATAGGCAAGCAGAAAAATGGGAGGGAGTGGAGACTCTAGGATGTGTGTGAATGAGAGGGACAGGCATTGTTGCATATGGCAGGTGCTTACAGAGTTGTTCTCTAGTGCAAGAAGGGTCAGTTTTACTTAAAAGGCAAGATATTTATTTGTGCAGAACAGAGTTATCAAGTATTAACTATAGTCCAGTGTCTGTTCTAGACACTTGGCATATGGCAGTAAAAAAGAGAAAAACAAACTCTGCTATTATGTAGCTTACAATGGGTAGGAGGATGAGGACAGACCATAAACAACTTGATGAAAAAGTGAAAATATGTTAAAAGATAACTACTATGGAAAAAAATAGTAAGTAAGAAAAAAATAGTAAAGGAAATCAAGATTACAAGAGTGTGTTAAAATTTAAAGGATGATCAGTATTGCCTTATTAAGAAGGCAATATTTTAACAGAGTGATATGAACCACAGGACAGAGGGAAGAAGCAGTACAAATGTGTTAAGCCTAAGGGCCTTAAGAGTTTAGAAGATAAGGCCAGGTGCAGTGGCTCACACCTGTAATCCCAGCACTTTGGGAGGCTGAGGCGGGTGGATCAGGGGTTCAAGATCAGCCTGATCAACATGGTGAAACCCTGTCTCTACTAAAAATACAAAAAATTAGCCGGGCGTGGTGGTGCATGCCTAATCCCAGCTACTCAGGAGGCTGAGTAGGAGGCTGATGCAGGAGAATTTCTTGGACCCGGGAGGCAGAGGTTGCAGTGGGCCGAGATCACGCCACTACACTCCAGCCTGGGCGACAGTGCAAGACTCCGTCTCAAAAAAAAAAAAAAAAAAAGAGTTTAGAAGACAAAACTGCAGACAGTATCACAGGAGCCAGAGCTCCCATGCATAGCACAGGAAAGTGTCTGAAACCCCCCATGTACTCCAAGAAGATACAAAGTAAGCTGACAGTGGGCAGGTGTACCAGGAGAGAGCTTGAGGTTGGAGACAAGAGACCACAGCAGTGCACACAAATCAGCCTGAGGCCTGGGCAAAGCTAGGGATGCAAACGCAGAGAGGACAGACTCTGATTACTGGCGCAGGTGAAGGCAAAGGCCAGCCAGCACCCAGACAAGACCCTCCTTCACAGGGCCAGGATGACATGTAAGCCCTTTAGTAACTCTTATTACCTTGAGGCAGTAAAGGGGAGGTGGGCTGAATTTAATTATTCACCCCAGGAGACCAAAGTTTAAATGAAAGGGAAACAGTTATCTCAAATTGGAAACATTATGTTGGTTTGCATTTTCATTTCTGAACAGAAATAGCTCATAATCCAACTTAAATTTATTTTAGACACATGAAAATATACTTGGCATGTGAATAGTGTATAGATAAAGAGAGGGGAAACCAAGGGCTAATTGAAGAAAAAAGTTATTTCAACTTTGAATGATTGCAGGCTACACATCAGCTTGTTAAAAATATAATGTTCCTTCATCCATCTGCTATTTATTGAATATTTATTGGGTACCTCCAACATATAAACACTCTTAGATTCTAAGTGAATTGTGAAGCTTTGAAAGACTCTGTCTTCAAGGGGCCTATAATGTACAATATAAACGTTTTTGTTATTGGCAACCTATTAAATGGTCTTTGAAAATTTGAAGATGGGCAGAGACAGATTTGAAGGTGAAAATTATTATTACTATTTTTGAACAGCTTTAGGCTTACAGAAAATTGAGTAAAATTACAATTCCCATAACCCCCCTCAACAACCCCCCCCATGTCTCCATTAGTAGCATCTTGCATTAGCGCAGTACAGTTTTTAAAACTGATCAGCCAATATTAATACGTTATGATGAATTAAAGCCAAAGGGTTTGGATTTGGACAAATTTATAATGACTGATTATCCAGTATTACTGTATTATAGAGAGTAGTATAGCTGCCCTAAAAATCCTCTGTTCTCTGCCTATTTACTCTTCCTTTCCCCTAATGCCTGGCAACCACTGATCTCTTTACTGTCTTCACAGTTCTGCCTTTTTCAAAATGTCATATAATTGGAATTACACAATATGTAGCCTTTCTTTTCAGATTGGCTTTCTTCACTGAGCAATATGCCTTTAGGATTCCTTCATGGCTTTTTGTGACCTGATATCTCACTTCTTCTTATTGCTGAATAATATTTTAATATATGTATGTACCACAGTCTGTTTATCCATCAACCTGTTGAAAGACATATTGATTGATTTGACAATTATGTTTTAACTTAGTCTTTCTTCTGCTCTATAGCTGAATCTTACTGTTTTCTCATTTAAATTTGTTCATCCCATGTTCTAATTGGAAAATCACTGATATAATATTATATTAAAACTCATTTGATTGCAAGTGACAGAAACCCAAATTGAACTAATGTAAGCAAATTGCTTAATTTACTCCAAGGGTGCATGGAGTCTGAAGGCAGGAACAAGTCCCAGCCTTGGGAATAAGTGAAATTTACTCAGGACATCGCATCTTGATTGTGAAAGTAGATTGCATATGCGTAGCTATTAATCATTTATCTACATATACAGTAAAATGTATATAACAGATTCTTTTCAGATTGTCTTTTTTAACAATCTACTGCTTTAGGCAATGGGGAACAGAAAAACTGGTCTGATTTTCTCTTTTGGTACGAAATCCAGATTCCTTTGAAGACCCCCATAGACCCAGTCCTGGTGCCCTCCCTGGGCCAATGACCCACGCCATTGAAGCAGCATCAAGAGAAGATCACAGCTTGAGGCTGTGACCATGCAGGAGGGTTGGATGGGGTTGAGTGAATGGTACATGGTATGTGGTCAGAAGAACATAATGCATCAAAACAACTATGAAGTTTTGTAAAGCAGAATTCATATTTTAAACATAAATTGACTAGAACTATACAAAATAACAATATGGGAAAAGAACAAAGATACAAATAGCAAAGCATTTCAAGGATTGCTTTATTTTTTGCTTTTCATTTTAAGGATTGCTTTATTTTTTGCTTTATTTTAAAATTTTTAAAAATATTTTATTCTATTTTATTTTGCTTTATTTGTAAAATCAAAATTTTTTGACTTTACAAAATTTTGTTGCTATTTATTTTCATCAGGAAATAATATATTATAATTAGATTCATTCTTAGGCATTAGAATCATTTCTATTGCGGAAAGTAACTTTACTCAATGCATTTTTGAGATCAATAATTCAGAGCACCATGCTTGCTCTTTTTTTTAGCTTGCTACTGAAAACAGAAGGGTAATTAAGACAATCTATTTTCTCTGAACAAATTTAACTCCCTCCAGTATAAACAACTGCCTTGGTTTTCTTGCACTTAGTTTATGAACTTGTCATTACAGTCATTTTGGGATGAATGAAGCACAATAACAATAACCTGCTCATATGGCATCACAATTGATGAATAGCATTCGCTGGCTGATTGATTTAGCAGTTATGGGTAGAAGTATCAATGAAAAAGAGTACAAGTATGTTGTGGTTTCGTGTTTCAATACAGAAAGGCAGAAATTTAATTAGACAGGATGCAATGATGTAACAGTAACTAGTCATTTGCCATTATTCATCTATCAATTCAACCAGCATTTGCAGAGTGTTCACTATGAACAATTGTCACTGTCTGTGAGTCTTCTACTAGTTTGAACTCCCTGAAGAATTGTCCCTCTCATGTGTCATTTCTATCTTTGTATACGCAGTATATAATACTGTACTGGCGTCCAAGTAAGGACATAATGAGCAAGCATCGAGTTGACTCAAATTGGGTTGTCTGGTTCTGGCAAATAGGGGGTAACTTAAAAGTTCTTGGGTTAAGTGACCTCTGCCTAATAGGGCAGGAATTATTGGCAGCAAAGAAGCAACATATTACAGCAATGTACTCCCTTTAACTGAGTTGCTACTATATGCTAAGTACTTTTATTTATAGTAATTTTGACCTCAACAACCGTGTGTGTGTGGAAGGGGGGACGGGAGAACCTCTTATTATTTTAGACTCAGAGGGTACATGTGCAGGTATTTTTTACATGTTTATATTGTGTAATATCAGGCTTTGGACTTCTGTTGAATTCATCACCTAAGTAGTGAATGTACTATTCAATAGGTAGTTTTTCAACTCTTGCCCCTCTCTCATTTTGGAATCCTAGTGTCTATTGTTTCCATCATTTATGCCAATATGTACTCATTGTTTATCTCCCACTCATAAGGGAGAACATGCAGTGTTTGATTTTCTGTTTCTACGTTAATTCACTTAGGGTAATGGTCTCCAGCTGCATCCCTATTGCTGCAAAGAACATGATTTCATTCTTTTTTATAGCTGTGTAGTATCCCATGATGTATATGTACCACATTTTCTTTTTCCAGGTCCAGTGTTGATGGATACTCAGGTTGATTCCATGACTTTGGTATTGTGAATAGTGATTCAATAAACATAGGAATACAGGTATCTATTTGATAGAATGATTTCTTTTCCTTTGGGTAGATAGAAGTAGGATTGCTGAGTGAAATGATAGTTCTATTTTTAATTCTTTGATAAATCTTCATGCTGTTTTTTGTTTTCTGAGACAGGGTCTCACTTTGTCACCCAGGCTGGAATGCAGTGGTGTGATCTCAACTCACTGCAACCTCTGCTTCCAGAGTTCAAGTGACTCTCTTGCCTTGGTCTCCTGAGTAGCTGGGACTACAAGCACATACTACCACGCCTGGCTAATTTTTATATTTTTTGGTAGAGATGGGGTTACACCATGTTAGCCAGGCAGGTCTTAAACTCCTGTCCTCAAGTGATCCACCCGCCTCAGCCTCCCAAAGTGCTGGGATTACAGGTGTGAGTCACCATGCCTGGCTTTCATACTGTTTTTCCACAAGGATTGAACCAATTTACATTCCCATCAATGGTGTATTAGTGTTCCCTTTTCTCTGCATCCTCACTAACATCTATTATTTTTTGACTTTTTAAATTACAGGTATTCTGACTGGTGTGAGATGAGATGGCATCTCATTTTGGTTTTGATTTGCATTTCTTTGACTAGTGATGTTATTCATCTTCTTTGACCACTTTTTTTTTTTTTTTTTTTTTTTTTTAAGACAAGGTCTCACTGTGCCACCCAAGCTGAGTGCAGTAGCACAATCACAGCTTACTGCAGTCTCAACCTCCTGGGTTCAAGAAATCCTCCCACCTCAGCCTCCTGAGTAGCTGTGACTACAGGCATGCACCACCACACCCAGCTAATTTTTAATTGTTTTGTGGAGATGGAGTCTCACTATATTTCCCAGGCTGGTCTTGAACTTGTTGGCTCAAGCCATTCTCCTGCCTCAGTGTCCCAAAGTGCTGAGATTACAGGCATGAGCCACTGCACCAAGTCTGCAGGTTTTTGTTTTTTTTTTTTCAACTTTCATTTTAGGTTCAGAGGTACGAGTACAGGTTTGTTATATAGGTAAATTTCATGTCATGGGGGTTTGGTGGACAGATTATTTCATCACCCAGGTAATAAGCACAGTACCTGACAGGTGTTTTTCAGTCCTCACCCTCTTTCCACCCTCTACCCTCAAGTGGGCCCCATGTCTGTTTCCTTTTTTGTGTCCATGTATACTCAGTGTTTAGCTCCCGCTTGTAAGTGAGAACATGAGGAATTTGGTTTTCTGTTTCTGCATTAGTTCACTTAGGATGATTCTGCCCACTTTTTAATGGGGTTGTGTTTTTCTTGTTAAGTTTCCTATGAATTCTAGATATTGGTCCTTTGTCAGATGCATAGTTTGCAAATATTTTCTACCCTTCTCTAGGTTGTCTTTTTACCCTGTTGATTCTTTTGCTATGCAGAAGCTCTTTAATTAAGTCCCATTTGCCAATTTTTATTTTTGGCTGTTGCTTTCGAGGTTTTAGTCATAAATTATTTGCCTACACTAATGTCCACAAGAGTTTTTCCTGGGTTTTCTTGTAGGATTTTTATGGTTTGAGGTCTTACATTTAAGTCTTCAATGTATCTTCAGTTTACTTTTGTATGTGCTGAGAGGTAGGGGTCTAGTTTCATTCTTCTGCATATGGATAGGCAGTTTTCCCAGCACCATTTATTGAATAGGGTGCCCTTTCCCCATTATGTATTTTTGTCAACTTTGCTGAAGATCAGTTGGTTGTAGGTGTGTGGCTTTATTTCTGAATAAGACTAAGAACATTTTAAATAACTTGTACAATGGTGCTAGCTAATAAATGTCATAACTTGGATTCAAAACCATGCTCTTTAAGAATTTGTGTTTACATGCACATGTATATTTATTGTGGCACTATTCACAATAACAAAGACTTGGAACCAACCCAAATGTCCATCAATGACAGACTGGATTAAGAAAATGTGTCACATATACACCATGGAATACTATGCAGCCCTAAAAAAGGATGAGTTCGTGTCCTTTGTAGGGACATTGATGCAGCTGAAAACCACCATTCTCAGCAAACTATCACAAGAACAGAAAACCAAACACCACATGTTCTCACTCATTCATAGGTGGGAATTGAACAATGAGATCACTTGGACACAAGAAGGGGAACATCACACACCAGGGCATGTTGTGGTGGGGTGGCTGGGTCGGTGTGATGGATGGGGAGGATAGCATTAGGAGATACACCTAATTAAATTGATGATGTTAATGGGTGCAGACATCAATGGCACATGTATATAATATGTATACAAAGCCTGCACTTTCAACATGTACCCTAGAACATAAAGTATAATTAAAAAAAAAGAAAAAAAGAATTTGTGTTTAAATTCATTACTGGCTCTTATGGTGAGCTTGGTTGGCTTATTTATGTTTTCTATATAAAGCAGCTCCCCTACCTTTGTATACTATCAGAAAAATAATACTATTGATTTTCAGTAATGCATTTGAATTATTTTTCTAGTTGAGATTATGAGACTCATTAAAATGTTCATGCTATCTCATTTGTGACCAATTGCAGACATTTCAATGTCAGGGCCAAGGGTTCCTTAATTAGCAACTTCTTTCTCTGTGTGACACTAAATAGCTCTATGGGGGTGGGGCCAATGACCTTGGCATTGTTAATGCTATGCCTTAGTCAACAGAGGTTTAGTACACTATAAACTCATTATTTCCTACAGCATCTCTTTAATTTGTATAACCATTAGCTTCTAGATTTTAGTAATCCTTCCTACTAGGAATTAGATTCTGAAAACTCACATGTCAAGAAAAGAAAGAGATATATTTTAATATTATACACAAATTAAATACTAAAGATTTGTAGTCACTACATTTTTCTGTTGCCCAGGCTGGAGTGAAGTGGTGCGATCTTGGCTCACTGCAATGTTTGCCTCCCAGTCTTAAGCTATCCTCCCACCTCAGCCTCCTGAGTAGCTGGGACTGCAGGTGTGCACCAACAAGCCCAGGTAATCTTTGTATTTTTTGTAGAGACAGGGTTCATCGTGTTGGCCTTGAACTCCTGAGCTTGAACCATCCACTTTCCTTGGCCTCCAAAAGTATTGGAGTTACAGGTGTGTACTGCACGTAAGGCGCCCAGCCCATACGCTGTAGGAGTATGTGTACTCATACTCCTACATGTACAAGAGTACATGTACAAGAGTACACGTACTCCTATAGAAGCATAGTCAGCAAAACAGTAACATTTTTAGAAATGTGATTTTGCAGTTAAGAAGAAGGGCATTCTTAACACAAGAAGGGCTTCAGATCAGTTCATTCTACAGACAACAAGAACCTGAGGCATCTGTGACAGATCATACAGGATTTTTAACATCCTCTTTTGTCAAAATATCTCTTTATCACTCAATGATGTGATCACTAACAGGACCTGCTGTAGTGAATAATCATTCCTTTTGTTCCTGCAATCACCACTATTCATTGACACACTATTTAGCAATGACAGATTTTTCGTAACAGAAAAGCCTGAAGCTAAATTTATCCCCAATCTATTGCCTCAAGTGTGTTGAAAATCAAAAGCTGAAATGAGGTGGTATGAGTTAAGAGAAAAAATGGGTATCCTTATAATTCAGCATCTTGGAAAATAAATATCTTCAGACATCAACCAGTATCCCTTAAAATGACATTGACACAAAGCACCACTCAGTCTGCCAAATAAAAACCACATTCTTGAATCCAGTATATAATTGATGATGTCAAGAGATTAAGTGTCATTTTCATTCTTGGAAAATTAAGATTACTTAGTATCTTAATTGTATCTGCTTTGGTAAACATTTTGAATTGTTGGATCTTTATCCTGATAGAGGCATTGCAATCCTAGTGTAATTACCAAATTGTATTACGTAAATTCAAGTGCTAGGATGAGTCTGAAGAAAATTTTAATCTCCAGATTTTTATTAAAATTAGTATATCCATGTTAATGTTTGAGACAGTTTAAACATTTTCTAAAAGAGAATAGAAAAATTATTATAAGTTGAAGAATTTTTCTGAACCGCAATCAATGGAAATGAAGTTAAAGAAAGAGCATCGTCCAAATATCTGGAAATAAACTGTGGAAGTTTAATAAAGGGACACAACAACTCAATAAATACTCAATTTCCTTTACACTTATGTTTATATTCTTCTAGTCTTTAAAATGAAAAGTAAATACATGAAGAGTTAGAAATAGCTAAATATATATTTTCCATATGTAAACACAACTGATTTTCACTTTAAAACAATCCTTTAATATATCCTCATATGAGGCGTACATGTAAGAGGGAGCCCATGTTTTATCACTTAGGGAATTTTTCAACAAAGAGACACTACAATCTTTGCCTCATCGCTGTCTTGTACTAATGCCTTCTCTGTGCCCTTGATCATCATCGTCCTTCTCCCACCTTCCACCATGACTGTCCTTCAGTCCCCTTTCTAAGTGTTCCTGGCATCAGGGTTGAAATATTCTGTAGGCCAGGCTGAACATTTTCTGAGGACATCCATTTAACATTTTCATAGATGGCAAGGTAGTGCCACCCTGAAGAGGGCTGAACATTAAGTAACTGCTCAAGAAATATTCGATTCCAATTACTGTTCCCTTACATAAGCATGGAAAGTCACTGCACACACTCACCAACCCTGTCTCCCAAATAAAAGCCAGATACCAGTGGGCAAGTGCCCATGTACTTTCTTAGATAATCCTGCAAACTGCAGCAAGTCAACATTGCTGTACATCCTCTGAGTGGGAGGAATCCAAAAATTTTTCATATGCAGCTTCAATTCATAAATTGAATTTGTAATCTGAAGTATAAATATATTTATTGTTCATTACTTCATTCAACAACCACACATTGAATGTTTCAAGTACAATAACCAATGCTGGGATCATAAAGACAAGTCTTGAATAAAACATGTTTTCTTTCCATTAGGAGCCATCAGTCTAGGAAAATGTAAGACATTATCAAAGAAAGAAATCTCATATGTCACAGCCATTTTGGGATTAAATGCACCAAATTATTTGTAGCCTTACTGTTAGGATTCTTTAGGGCTGTAGCTCCTTTACACGTGCTGATCCATGGGTCTTTGATTAATAAAAGCACTGAAGCAAAGGGAACCAGAGAGAATAACTTAAAGAGGAATTTCTAGGGAATATGCATTGTCGATAGACACTTCTTTATCTGAGTCATTCACTTATTCAATAAATATTTTTTGAACACATTATGTGACAGACACTATTGAATTTACATAATCATGAACTAGATAGACATGGTTTCTCTCATGGGGAAGTCAACCAAAATAACAAAAAAATCCAAAGAGTAAGCAAAATATTGTACATAAACCCCCAAATTATGGGGAAGAAACCAAATAAGGGGCCTATATAGTAGCTTGAAAGCAAAATGAGGGAAGGTGTTTTTGTCTATTTCGTTCATTGGGTATATCTACAGAAGCAAGAATGGCGTTTGATACATGGGAGCTACCCAGTAAGGATTTATTGAATAAACCTGGCAAATAACAGGAAGAGGCTGTATTCGTAAGAAGGTCTATATCAGTTTCCTATTACTTCTGTAACAAATTGGTAGAAACTTAGAGGCTTAATTAAAACAACACAAACTCATTATCTTAGAGTTCTATTGTCAGAATTATAAAATGGGTCTCACTGAGCTAGAATCAAGGTGCCAATCAAGACAGGACTGCCTGTCTTCTCAAGGCCCTAGTGAAGGAGTAAACCACATTTACTTGCCTTTTCCTGCTTCCAAGCAACCACATTTCTTGACTACTGTCTTAAAGAATGTGGAGTCCTTCTTATGCTGCCATCTCTCTTGTTCTCTCTTCCACAGTGGTTTCTTTCTCTTCCTCTGTTAAGGACTCTTGTGATTGTATTGGGAACACTGGTGGAACACAGGATACTCTCCTTATTGAAAGTAAGCTGATGAGCAATCCGAATCTCTCTGCAGCTGTAATTCTCCTTTGCCAGTTAATCAAATACATTCTCAGGTTCTGGAGATGAGGATGTAGATACCTAAGGGATGTTATTATTCTACCCACCTCAGTTTTCTCTCTGCATAGTTATGTTAAGAAGCTAAGATCTGAAAGGTGGAAGACGCCAGTCATGTAAGGGGTGTGTGTGTGCACATGCGTTGCCATACATGAGTGCGCACATAAACTAGTAGTGAGACAGCGGTCGGCACAATAGAGGGGAGACAGCCCCGTAATATAGGCCATGGGAAGGAATCTAGATTCTATTCTAGGCACACTTGGAAGCAACTGTTTGGGTTTTGCGTATGTGTATGCTTTGTTGTTTTGTTTTTTTTTTGTTTGTTTGTTTTTGAGACAGGGTCCCTGTCATCCAGGCTGAAGTGCAGTGGTGCAATGACAGGATCACAGCTCACTGCAACCTGGAACTCCTGGGCTGAAACAATCCTCAGGCCTCAGCCTCCTGAGTAGCTGGGATTACAGGCATGCACTACCACACTCTGCTAATTATTGGTTTTTAGTTTTTGTTTGTTTGGTAGAGATGAGAGTTCACCATGTGGTCCAGGCTGGTCTTGAACTCCTGGGCTCAAGTGATACACCTGCCTCGGCCTCCCACAAAGCTGGGATTGCAGACTTCAGCCACCATGCCAGTTGGAAACTGGTTTTAAGCAAGAAAATGGTCTGATTTATATTTTAATAGGGTTACTCCTAGGAGAAGTTGGAGGAAAAGAGATGTATTACATTAAAAAAAAAAAAAAAGTTTTCTTTAACTGCAGGGACATGTGATTATAGGGTTTATGAGGGAGGAGAGCTGGGAGCAAGTTACGGACATGGCAGGGCTAAAAAATTTGTTTGGGTCAGTCTGGGTGAGAGGTGACAGTATGCTAGCAGCCCTCACTCTCGGCGGCTCCTTGGCCTTGGCGTCCACTCTGGCGGTGCTTGAGGAGCCCTTCAGCCCACCACTGCACTGTGGGAGCCCCTCTCTGGCTGGCTGAGGCCGGAGCCAGCTCCCTCTGCTTGCAGGGAGGTGTGAAGGGAGAGGCGCAGGCAGGAACCAGGGCTGCACCGGGCACTCGCCCGGCACTCACAGGTCAGCGCCAGCTCCGGCAGGCGAGGGCATGGGCTCCGCAGGTCCACACTCAGAGCAGCCACTCGGGCGCCACTGGCCCAGGGCAGTGAGGGGCTTAGCACCAGGGCCAGCAGCTGCGGAGGCTGCACTGGGTACCCCAGCACTGCTGGGCCACGTGCACTGCGTTCGAATTCTCGGCAGGCCTCAGCTGCCTCCCTGTGGGGCAAGGGTCGGGACCTGCATCTTACCATGCCCAAACCCCCACCCTTGGCGGTGGGCTTCTGCGCAGCCGCAGCCTCCCCGATGAGCACCGCCCCGTGCTCCAAGGTGCCCAGCCCCATCAACTGTCCAAGGGCTGAGGAGTGCGGGCACAGGGCAAGGGACTGGCCCGCAACTCCGCCTGCAGCCCTGGAGCGGGATCCACTGTGTGAAGTCAGCTGGGCTCCTGAGTCTAGTGGGGATTTGGAGAACCTTTATGTTTAGCCAAGGGATTGTAAATGCACCAATCAGCACCCTGTGTCTAGCTCAGGGTTTGTAAATACACCAATCAGTACTCTGTATCTAGCTAATGTAGTGGGGACTTGGAGAACTTTTATGTCTGGCTAGAGGATTGTAAACGCACCAATCAGCACCCTGTGAAAACGGACCAATCAGTTCTCTGTAAAATGGACCAATCAGCTCTCTGTAAAATAGACCAATCAGCTCTCTTTAAAATGAACCAATCAGCAGGATGAGGGTGGGGCAAGATAAGGGACTGAAAGCAGGCTGCCTGGGACCAGCCAGCAGCAACTGGATGGGGTTGGCTTCCACATTGTGGAAGCTTTGTTCTTTTGCTCTTTACAGTAAGTTTTGCTGCTGCTTACTCTTTGGGTCCACTCTGGGTTTAAGAGCTGTGACACTCACTGCGAAAGTCTACAGCTTCACACCTGAAGCCAGCGAGACCACGAACTCAGTGGGAAAAAGGAACAACTCCGGACGCTTTTAAAAGCTGTAACACTCACCGCGAAGATCGGCAGCATCATTTCGGCCAGTGAGACCACGAACCCACCGGAAGGAAGAAGCTCCAACCACATTTGGACGTCTGAAGGAACAAACTCCAGACACACAGTCTTCAAGAACTGTAACACTCACCGCGAGGGTCCGTGGCTTCATTCTTGAAGTCAGCGAGACCAAGAACCCACCAATTTCGGACACTTGGGGATCATTTTTCCTGTTAAATCGTAGATCTTGTAAACACAGTTGAAGATTTGAAGTAGGATGGGGAAAGGAAGAGCCCCCGTAAGGGGCAATTGTTTCCTCAGTGAACACATTCTTCACAGGTGAATCCTTTCTAGATTCCACATTCCAGTCTACAGGCAACTAAATATTGATAGCGGGACCTGAATCTGGGTTGTTCTTGGTTTATAGATTCCAAAGCAGATAAATGAGGAATTAGGTCATGAGAGTGAAGATTCCAGGATCTGAGAAGCTGGTAACGTTGTGGCCATTTAGAAGTATTTCTCAAGTATATGATTTTTTGGAGTATGTGCCTCAAAGGCGGTATGAGTTGGGAGAATTGAAATGAGAAAATGAGCCATAAAGTTTCTATGTTAAGAATTTTTTTTTTTTTTTTTAAAGCCACAGAAAGAGGGAACCACATTTTGTTTGCATTTTATCTGCAGTGAGACCTTATAAGAAAAGTGGTGGGGGATGGCTTTTGTCATCAGCTTTACTCATCATGACAGGGAGAATCTTGGAAACTGGGAACAGTATCTCTGGTGTGTCCTGCAGGTGTTCTAGAGCAGCCCAGGCCAATGGGGTTGCTCAGTTGAATGCCAGAGCCTAGGTTGGCATCTGTATTTGGCTTCATACATTTGACTGTACTAATCCTCATCATGCATTGTTTATTAGGATGCCTGTAGGTAAAGGGCAGTTTATCAGGCGAGGGAGTACCTATGGTGCTCTGTGCGGCTGTGGTTGCCATACTTAAGGGATTAGCTCATCAGACGAGGATAAAGTGAAGCCCCCCAATATCTTTTTTTTTTTTTTTTTTTTTTTTTTTTTTTTGAGACATGAGTCTTGGGCTCTGTCGCCCAGGCTGGAGTGCAGTGCCGATCCTCAGGCTCACTGGCATGCTCCGCCTCCCAGGTTCATGCCATTCTCCTGCCTCAGTCTCCGGACTACAGGCGCCTGCCACCTCGCCCGGCTAGTTTTTTGTATTTTTTAGTAGAGACGGGGTTTCACCGTGTTAGCCAGGATGGTCTCGATCGCCTGACCTCGTGATCCACCCGTCTCGGCCTCCCAAAGTGCTGGGATTACAGGCTTGAGCCAACGCGCCCAGCCTATCTTTCTTTTGCTATTAAGATATCCAAACTTGTTCACCACTCCAGGTGTGAACTGGGACAGGTTACTTGGCAGAATCTCAGCCACAAACAGCTGCTCATTTGGATAATGATTAAAATTTAAAAAACGTGCCATTTTTTTGTTACACATTTTGATAAGTCGTTTTTTGAATATCTTGCAAGTACATCCATTAGTAACAGATCAAAACTCTAAAAAGAACTTACTATCTTAAAAGGAATATATTGTTTTGTATGTGTCAAAAGGAGATTAAGGAAGTCTCTTGCACAGAGATATTAGGCATGGGATAACTAAAAGCAAAATATAAATAACAAAAATAAACACAAATCAGTGGAGGGACATGTTAGCTCTTTGGTGTTGAGAGGTCCAAATAGCACACCAGTGTAAGAACCTGTAATTCTACCCACTCTCTGAAGGGCTTTGTCTTTAAGTGCCACCACCAATGGGACTCTGCTCTGTGTGAGAGAGGAGTTAAGTGGTTCATTTTCCTGGTGTCGTCCTAGGTTCTCTCCAGTCATTCATCGTTCTCAGAGGAAGACCAAAGGCAGACAGAGAAATGCCGGGATTGTTTTAGGAGAGGGAACAAATCATTGGCCACAGCAGGCAATGCACACAGCAGTTAGTAGGAATTTCTTTGGAAGGAACTGTTGAGAGCATATATGTAGCACATGGTTAGGATCTGTAGATGGAGGGAAGAGAACTTTGGAGCAACTTGAACTTCTTTACACTGCCTAGGCCTATAGGGGGTTAGAGAATGCAAGTAGAGATAGAAGGACCAAATGTACCTTGGAATGTTTGGCTCAACTGATGATGGGCTGGAATTGGCAACAGATGAGCACATATTTTCTTCTCTTTTTTGCTTTCCTTGATCCATTTCCTTTTCTTTCAATATTTTCTGTAATTTTTATTTTAAAATAAGCAGTACATTCCAATCTGAGTAATGCTTAGCGGCAAAGATAGAGACAATTTATTGTGGCTAAAAATAATGAACTTAATTGGGATTTTCATACAATTAAAGAAATAGAGAAATAATAGTTAGTTGTGACTGCCAAGGAGGAAGTTCTGCTTAGAAAAGTTTATGGGGGTAATAAAGACCTAAAAACAAAAACATCCTTAGAATTCTGTCTCTCTACTCTTGCATCAAGGCAACTGATAGAATTCTTTTATTTATTAAATCAACAGTATTTGAGTATCAGTCACTGGATTTGGTGATATGTGTATAGTGAAAAAATGATACATGTGCCTACTTCTCACAGATGTCATTTCTTAACCTCAAGGAGAAGACTTGGCTCTGAAGTTTCATCTTACGCAGAAGGGTTTCATTATGCCAACTTTGAGAACATATTGATTTTACTGACCCCAATAAGTAATTATTCATGGTCTCACAATTATTATTAGAACTGGAAATGCCCTCATCCAGTGCAACTCAGAAACAATGTTAAATGAACACCCATGATTGTAGAGTAAATGTTGAATGCTTGCAGGTCATGGCAAAAAAGTGTGTATGTAAATGTGCTATGAAAACAATTATATACTGGTGTATTTTTTTACTTAAGAGATGTTTTTATTTTAGAACTATGGTTCAAAGCTTTTTTAAGAATCTGCCATTTTTACAGAAAGAAAGAGATCTCTTTTTTCAGCATTTTATTGGTAATTGAAACAATAACATCTTTTGATGTGTAAGAATACATTAAAGAAACACAAAATGATAAGACTACTGGCAAGATTTATAATATGTATATAAGTACTAACTGGAAAAATTTTATTTATGGTATTACAAGAAAATTAAATTATGTATTCATTAATGCATTCAATAACTCTGATAAAGTACTGGACTATCTACGAGGTAGTGAGAGTCTACCAATGAAAAGACACAGTCCTTATCCTCAGGGAGCTCACACAGTAGTTGGAGTTAGATTTACAATGAAACAATTGCAGTATATAATACATGTCACAATAAAGATTTTATGGGATTTTCAAAGAAAGGGTCTGGATCCTGATTGAAGAGAAGGCTTTGCAGAAGAGGTGATGATAGATCTAAAACTTTAAGAATAAGCAAACATTTACCTGCTAAATAATTAGGAGGAGAAGCCTCAGAGCAGAAACCACAGATTTGGGAAAGAGGATGAAATATTGGGAAATCAAGAATAATGTGCTAAATAGACAGAAAAGTACTCTTAGGGAGAGTGGTGGCCATAAGTCTGGAGAGAGAGAGAGGGACTGAGAGGGAGGGGCTTTATGTAACATGGCAGAGTTTTGATTTAATACTGGAGACAACGTTCGAGCAAGGTATTGAGGAAAACCAACTTTCAAGTCAAAATGATCTTTCTGGTGGCAGAAAGAATGAATTGGACAGGTTGGGAGAGTGTAAATTGGTTTCCTATTGCTGCTGTAACAAACTTCCACAAACCATGTGGCTTAAAAAACACAAATGTATTTTCTTTCTGTTCTTCAGGTCAGAGTCCTAAAATCAAAGTGCAGTCAGGATTACTTTCTGTCTGAAAGCTCTAGGGCAGAATTGAAATTGGTTCCTTGCTCCTTCCAGCTTCTAAATGCCAGCATTCCTTGACTTGTGGCCCCTTCTGCTATCCTCAAAGCCAGCAGCGTAACATTTTCCAATCACTCCCAATGTCTCTGACCCTTATGATTGCTTCTTTTGAGGACCCACATGAATAATCCAGAATAAGGATTAAGATTCTTAATCACATCTGCAAAGTCCCTTTTTCCATTTCAGGTTCCAGAGATTAGGGCATGGACATCTTTAGGGGGACGATATTCTCTCCACCACAAAGTAGAAGGAGATAAATGAAAAGGTGATATCACTTAGGATATCTCTAATCCAGGTTAGCAATTATAAGGACTTAAAGTCATGGCCAAGCAGTTTCACTCAGATATTTGTCTAATAGAAGTAAAAACACATGTTCACAGAAAGACATGTACAAAAACACTCATAGCAGCTTTACTTATCATAGCTCCAAACTAAAAATAATCTAAGTGTCAGCAGGAGAATGGATAAATAACAGATGATATTAACATACAATGGAAAACCATCTAGCAATATAAAGGAATAAATTTCTAATACTCAGACCTCAAAAACATTATGCCAAATGAAACAAATCAAGAGAAATAAATACTATGTAGTTGCATTTGTTTGAAGTTCTAGAATAGGTGAAACTAATCTATAGAGAGAAATATCTGAACAGTGGTTGCCTCAGCATGAGGTCAAGGGTAAGATTATCCAGGAAGGGACATGAGGGAACCTCATGGGATGATAGAAATCTTTCGATCTTGATTGGGTTAGAGATTACTCAGGGCGGCTGTGGATGGTGGCTCACACCTGTAATCCCAGAACTTTTGGAGGCTGAGGTGGGCGGATCATGAGGTCAAGAGATTAAGACCATCCTGGCCAACATGGTGAAACCCCATCTCTACTAAAAATATAAAAATTAGCTGGGGGTGGTGGTGTGTGCCTGTAATCCCAGCTATTCAGGAGGCTGAGGTAGGAGAATCACTTGAACCCAGGAGGCGGAGATTGCAGTGAGCAGAGATAGCGCCACTGCACTCCAGCCTGGGCAACAGAGTGAGACTCCGTCTCAAAAAAAAAAAAGAAAGATTACTCAGGCATTCACATATATCACATTCACCAAACTATACACTCAGGACCTGAGAATTTTATTATTTATGATTTATACATCAATTAAATGTAAAAATTAATTTTAAAATAAGATCACAGCAATAAGGACAAAAGGACAAGAAGGATCAAGAGGTATTTTGAATCTAAAGTTGACAATAATTTTGAGCCATTGAATGCTAGTGGAAGAATAAAGGAGAAAAGAGAAAGGGACAGGAAAATAGTAAAAATAGAAGGCATTTCAGAATTCATTTCTTATTTTTCTCTCTCTGCTTTAATTCACAGGATTAAATGTTAGTAATTAACCTCAGATGGGAGCAGTGGTTGAGTTTAGATTTGTGGTGTAGAAAGTAGGGCTGATAAGATTCAAGCTTATTGTTAAATGGAAAAAATATACATAATTAACACTAATTCTGCTGTTTTCCAGAACCAGTCTAGGAGGCAAATAAATTAAACAATTAGTGTGTTTATTTGGAACATGAACTGAAACTATTTCATGTACTTCCCAGGGCTTTTGCCTGCTGTGAACACCATCATGGGCATGAAAGCATTCAAAACCATTTGAAGAATATTCAATTCAGTAAAACAGCAAATTACTTGGAAACTACGTTATACCCAGTACCTTCGCTTTAAAATAAATTGCTTTAGAGGATCTGAATAATTATTTTTGCCATATATATATATATATATATATATATATAT
>NW_016804396.1:95701-102671 GCF_001698545.2 Rhinopithecus bieti
TTTTCTGAGATGTCTCACTCTGTCATCCAGGCTGGAGTGCAGCAGCTGCGATCTTGGCTCACTGCAAACTCCACCTCCTGGGTTGACGCCATTCTCCTGCCTCAGCCTCCCGAGTAGCTGGGACTACAGGCGCCCGCCACCATGCCTGGCTAATTTTTTGTATTTTATTAGAGACGAGGTTTCATCATGTTGCCCAGGCTGGTTGCAAACTCCTGAGCTCAGGCAATCCACCCACCTCGGCCTCCCAAAGTGCTGGGATTACAGGAGTGAGCCACCGCACTAGGCCAGAAGTGTATTTCATATTAACAGACATCATCTGAATTTCTGTTATAATTCCATTGGTTGTCTAACTCCAACACTCATTCCTCTGCCCTCTCCTCTCCTCCGTTCAAGCTCCTTTTCTCCCCGTCTCTCTTTGTACGTGTTCTTAGCCAGTTCCACATACCATCAATTCCCAGGTTTCTACCTACAGTCCAGACCCCTCCACCAAGCCTGAGACTTATATATCACATATTATCCAGAAACTTTAGCAATTCAGGGATTTGCAGGTTCTAGCTCAAGGAAACTATAACTGCTCCAATTATCAAGAGCCCAAGTTTCACAGGGAGAAAAACTATACACACTGGGGCCAGTCAGGGTCGGGGAAGGGACAGGGGAGGGAGAGTGTCAGGATAAATAACTAATGTATGTGGAGTTTAATACCTTGGTGATGGGTTGATGGGTGCAGCAAACCACCATGGCACATGTTTACCTATGTAACAAACCTACACGTCCTTCACATGTATGGCAGAACTTAAATTAAAAAAGAAAAAGAGGGTGGGCGCCGTGGCTCACACCTGTAATCCCAACACTTTGGGAGGCCCAGGCGGGTGGATCATCTGAGGTCGGGAGTTGGAGACCAGCCTGGTCAACATGGAGGAACCCCGTCTCTACTAAAAATACAAAATTAGCCGAGTGTGGTGGCGGGTGCCTGTAATCCCAGCTACTTGGGAGGCTGAGACAAGAGAATCGCTTGAACCTGGGAGGCTGAGGTTGCGGCAAGCAGAGGTTGCGGCAAGCAGAGGTTGCGGCAAGCAGAGGTTGCGGCAAGCAGAGGTTGCGGCAAGCAGAGGTTGCGGCAAGCGGAGATTGCACAATTGCACTCCAGCCTGTGCAAAAAGAGTGAAACTCTGTCTCAAAAAAACAAACAAGCAAAAAAGAATCCAAGTTTGTCTTCAAATTAAACAGAAATTCATGCCATTCAGTGAAAATGTCTTGGGCTTCTGTTTGTATAATGCACTCTTAGTTCTCCCTATCTTTTCATACCTCCTCCAGTAATTTTTTTGGAGGAAAGCTGGAGTCCAAATTTCTAACAAAAAAGATTGTTCTTCCCTTCTGACCAATAGAGCCTAGCTTGGAGCCCCTGATTTCCTAGCTGCCTATGTTTTATAATCAGTGTAACTACCCCGTCTTTATTTATGACCTAAGTCGTTTGCTATTTTAATTAATGAAGTTTTATGTGTATCTGCGCCCTGAGGCAATTTAAAGCAAGGGGTATAATTTCTGAGCCTTTACAAAGTAAATTCATAAACAGAAAAGCCATTTTCAGCCAGGCTAATAAAAACACACTGATTTTAATTGACCATGAGCCATAGTGCAAGCTGAAGACCTTCATCATATCGACCTTGTGGAGTCTCCGGTGAAACAATTCAAACTAAGAGCCAAACAAAGTTTTATACAATTTTGTTGAATGTTGTAATTGAGTTCAGTCTTTTAAGCATGTGGAGACATGAATGTGGATTTATATGAAAGGAGTGAAACATATACCTTGTGTATCTGTAGAGTTCCTCTGGTGCTTCCATGAGGAACCATGATTCCTGCATTAGTATTTTCACAAAACCATTTGTAACAGGAAGAACCATGGCTTCTGTGAATTTTTCATTATAAACTAGAAGAAACAGTTCATTTTTTGGTGTGAGTTTTAGAGCCAACGATTTTGAGATATCAGAAAGGAAAATTTCTTTGTGTCATATTTTGAACTTTTACTGCAGGGTCTGGTTAAAATGGGTAAAATGTTGAGAAGTTTTAAATTTCTCCCTACTTTTCTAAAATTTAAATGACATTTAATGATTTATTAATAAGAAGGCAGTTAAGTTGCCCAGAGGTTAAGATTTATTGTTTCAAATATAATGTCACATGACTGGAGGCCTTATTATGCTGAGAACAAGCTAAAGACTCAGAAATTAGATGTTATCACTCAAAAGTAAACTCCCCTTTGAACTTGCAGAGAATTTCTGTTGTTGGCCTTCAGTCACGTACATGGTATGGAACTGGGCACATTGCTTCACCTCTGTTTTCTTCACCTGTAAAACGAAATTAATAATAACAATAGCACCTGCCTTATGGGGTTTTGGGGAAAATTAAATGAGATAAAACCTGTAAAATACTTGAAACTGAGTCGGACATGTGATAAGGGTCAAAAAAATGTTAGATTTATTCACATTTACAACTTCTCTTTAGTGTCCACTTTGAAACTAAAGATTCCTTAAAATAGTCTATTGCTTGTTCACTCTGATGGTAGTTTCTTTTGCTGTGTAGAAGCTCTTTAGTTTAATTAGATCCCATTTGTCAGTTTTGGCTTTTGCTGCCGTTGCTTTTGGTGTTTTAGACATGAAGTCCTTGCCCATGCCTATGTCCTGAATGGTACTACCTAGGTTTTCTTCTAGGGTTTTATGGTATTAGGTCTAACATTTAAGTCTCTAATCCATCTTGAATTAATTTTCATATAAGGAGTAAGGAAAGGATCCAGTTTCAGCTTTCTACTTATGGCTAGCCAATTTTCCCTGAGTTGATGGGTGCAGCACACCAACATGGCACAAGTATACATATGTAACAAACCTGCACATTATGCACATGTACCCTAGAACTTAAAGTATAATAATAATAAAAAAAAATAGTCTATTGCTAAGTGATATTGGCTTAGTTTTTTCCCTTTTATTTTTACTTGACACAACCATTGTACATGTTTATGGAATACAGAGTGTTATTTTGATACATATATACAATGTGTAATGATCAAATCAGGGTAATTAGCATATCCATCACCTCAAACATTTACCATTTCTTTGTGTTGTGAGCATTCAGAGTCCTCTCTTCTAGTTTTTGGAAGATATATAATAAATTCTATATCTGTAGCACTGTAGAGTGAATAGGGTTAATTTTCATACAATAAGTTTTAGGTGCAGCAAACCACCATGCACATGTTCATACAATAAGTTATAGGAAAATTAACTATATTCACCCTACAGTGCTACAGAACACCAAAGCTCATTCTGCCTGCCTAGCTGTAGTTTTGTATTTGTTAACTAACCTCTCCTAATCTTCCCTTCTGTCTTAGCCTTTTCAGCCTGTGTTACTTTTAATTCTGTTCTCTACTTCTATGAACTCAAAATGATTTTTAGTTCCCACATATACATGAGAACATGTGGTATTTATCTTTCTGCGCCTGTCTTATTTCACTTAAGATAATTTCCTCTAGGCTCATCCATGTTGCCTCAATGCAAGATTTCATTCTTTTTATGGCTGAGTCATATTCCATTGTGAATGTATGCTGTATTTTCTTTTTCCGTTCAGCTATCGATGGACATTTGGGTTGATTTCATATGTGAACTATTGTGAATAGTACTACAATAAACATAGGGGTAGGTATTCCTTTGATATACTTATTTTCTTTCCCTAGGATAAGTACCCAGTAGAGGAATTGACTGGATCATATGATAGTTATATTTTTTAGTTTTTTGAGAAACCTCCATACTGTTTTTTATAATGGGTGTACTAGTTTACATTCCTACCACGAGTGTATAAGAATCCCTTTTCCTCCATATCTTTGCCATCATTTGTTATTTATTATTTTTTTGTTAGTAGCCATTCTAATTTGAGATGTGATAATATCTTGTTGTGGTTTTGATTTGCATTTCTCTGATTAGTGATATTGAGAATTTTTTCATAAGTTTCTTGGCCATTTGTATGTCGAAAAATGTCTACTCAGTTTCTTTGCCCACTTCTAATTGAATTATTTGGGATTTTTGCTATTGAATTGTTTGAGATTCTTGTATATTCTGGATATTAGTCCCTTGTAGGATGAATAGTTCACGAATATTTTCTCCCATTCTATGGGTCATATCTTCACTCTGTTGATTGTTTCCTTTGTTGTGCAGAAGCTTTTTAGTTTAATCAAGTCCCATTTGTCTAGGCAAAGATTTATGGCTAAGATTTCAAAAGCACAGACAACAGAAACAAAAGAGACAACTGATTTTGACAAAGGCACCAAAACACATCTAGGAGTGTATTGGTCTGTTCGCATACTGCTGATAAAGACATACCTGAGACTGGGCAATTTACAAAAGAAAGCGATTTATTGGACTTACAGTTCCATGTGACTAGGGAGGCCTCACAATCATGGTGGAAGGTGAAAGGCATGTCTCACATGGTGGCAGACAAAAGAAGAGAGCTTGTGCAGGGAAAACTCTCATTTTTGAAACCATCAGATCTTGTGAGATTCATTCACTGTTACGAGAACAGCTCAGGAAAGACCAGGCCCTGTAATTCCATCACCTCCCACTGGAGTCCTCCCATGACACGTAGGAATTGTGGGAGTTACAATTCAAGATGAGATTTGGTTGGGGACACAGTCAAACAATATCAGGGGAAAGGACACCCTCTTCAATAAATGGTGCTGGGAAAACCAGATATCCTTATGCAGAATGATGAAACTAGACCCCCTATCTCTCACCATATACAAAAATCCACTCAAAATGGATAAAAGACTTAAACACAAGACTCCAAACTATGAAACTACTAGAAGAAAACATCCTATCCAAGGTCTGCCATGCATCAAACAGGGTTATAGACCATGAGAATACAGCCTGAGTAAAGCCAATGAATCCTTGCCCCCATGGAACTTACCTTCTAGTGAAAGAGATAGATAATAAAACAAGTTACTATCTTGCATAGTTTCACGTAATAAGTGCTATGAAGACAAATAAGGCAAAGTAAAGAAGCAGACATGTACACTGATATCCTAAAACAATTATTTTGGCATTCTCCTGACTCTCAAGCCAATATACATACTGAACTTGATGATATCAATTAAAGAGTTTTCCCATGTATTTGTAACCAGTGAAGGCATTAGCCCCCAAGAAGATATAGTCTTATAGCATTATAGCACCTAAAAACTTTTTAAGTTGCCTTAGACTGACATTTGCTGCAATTCTGAAGCACAGAAGTCATGAGGAACATGCAATCATATTCTCTAAGATACTGTTTTCCAAGTCCAACTGACACAGAGAGCAAAAATGAGTTAGCATGGAGTTGCAGATTTTGATCCAGTCTTCCTACTACCCTTTCTATAAAGGTGAAAATGACTTTTAAGAAAGCTACTTAGCCAAAGCTCAAAGCAGGGCTGTTTGTCTGTATTTGGGAGGCCTTAGTTTACAAGAAAGTGGGAGTGACTGTGTTTGGCAAAGTAGTAGAGAAAGAAAGGTCATCTTTCATCTCGATTGTGAGGACATATCACTTGGAAGGCCATCTTGGTACTCCTTGCAGGATCCCATATCAATCTTTTGAATCACATGTGGACTGAGATCTCAATGTGCTATCCAGCTGAGAGAAGATGGAATGGCCTTAAAACCTAAAGCAAATCAACAGACAACTAAAAAACTGAGATGATTTCTGTAGCCATGTCCTTGACAGAATAGAAAGTGGAGCAAGAAAAACACTTTGAGTTGCAGTTTTCTTTATTTTTTTTTTTTACCGTGTACTTTTGCATTATTAAAGTAAAATTATTCTATAGCAAATCACATACAAGGAACTTCTTGTGTAATTATTAACATTTACTTTCTAAAACTCAAAATTCATAGATTCAGCATTGTGAGACCAGGCTTGCTTATTCTAACAAATGGAAGATGCCCCTCTTGACACTCACAACGTGGCAACAATAAAATAAGGTTTAATTTTAATTGTGTTGCATCATAAAAGAGAGAGAGAGTTAAACATGTATAGACTTGTAAATATTTTTCCAATTTTTTGACATCTTAAATAATTTTACAAATATATCAATTTAATTCACTAATATAAGTTTTGTTGTTTTTTTTCCCCCAAAGAATATACCTATAGTAATCCTCTCCCAGAAAGGAACATTTAAAAGGAGTTCCTTGAACGTATTGAATCTTTTTTTTTCTTTGACAAGACCACTTTAACTTGCAGAGAGGCATGATGAGTAGTGGTTATCAGCCTAGGTTGGTGCCATATTGCGGGTTTGAAACCATTCCACCTCTTAACAACAGTGAGACCATGGACAAATTTCTTAATCTCTCTGTGCTTCATTCTTTCCATATGCAAGATGGGGATAAAAATACTACCTATAGGTTCTATAATAGAGTTGTTATAAAAATAAAAAGAATTAGACAAAATATACCTAGAAAACTGATGAACAAGTTATTACTACGACTACTAATCATTATTATTAGCTTTATCAATCAAGTGGTATGACAGAGTGACCATTCTCCTGAAATCATAGGACTCAACAGTATAAATAAAGGAAATCCAGAGACAAACAGAAAGAAATCTAATATATTATTAGAATTAATGAATAAAGACAATTTAGAGAAGGAATTTCATAAATCTTTGAGTGTCATTAAACATAAGGAATAATCACAAAGGGGCCAAAAGACCAATTAGGTTAGTATGTGACATTGGATGACTCTTTGGGAGAGACAAGCACACTTGTTTATTCCCAGCTTTCTCTTTGAGGTACTAGTAATTGACAATTATATTTTGCACATATTGAATTCAGTATGTAAAAAAACCTTCTTGTGTTTGGCTTCAAATTGGCTTCTCCAATACCCATAATCTTTATAATTTAGTAGCACTATTTAATTAATGTTATTCCTTTGGAGACCTCCATTTTCTATTCTCTGTTTCTATTTCTTTT
>NW_016804396.1:102848-170202 GCF_001698545.2 Rhinopithecus bieti
GGGTTTCACCGTGTTAGCCGGGATGGTCTCGATCTCCTGACCTCGTGATCTGCCCGTCTCGGCCTCCCAAAGTGCTGGGATTATATTTCTAATGTAGATGCAAATGTAGTTCTCTAAAGCCACATCTATTCAGATTCAAAGAGAAGGGGCTCAAAATTATTAAGTGAACACCTACTCTGATCAAGTTTGTTGCGTGCACTTTATATAAATTAATTTTATTTAAGTATTACAATAGCACCTGGACATGCCTATTGTCATTTTTGGAATACTGAAAAATTAAGTAGCTTACTCAAGATCGCTCAGGTAGAAGACGATGGCCATTCTGTTGATTGAACCAAGCTGGTTGACTGTAAATGCAGTGCAACTTTAATTCAACAATTGTATGCAAAAAGCATAGATTTTTAGACTCAGAAACTCTTAGTTTGTTACTTACTGTGTTTCTTTGGCAGGTTACTTAAACTTTCTATCTTTACTTTTATATCCTATTAACTGAAACAAAGACCAGCCACCTACTTTAAAGGATTGTTATGGGGATTAAATGAGACAATAAATAGAAAATGCCTTAGAAACAGACAGAGTTAGTTTCAAATCCCTACTTTACCACTTAGGAAATTGGCCAAGTTATCTAAACTCTCTGTACCTACGTGTCTTGATCTGCAAAACTGGATGAATTGTGCCTGCTTTGAAAAGTATAGAGACAATAATGTATGTTTAAAATCCAAACGCTAGACCACAAGCACTTAACTGTAGTGGTGATTAGTATATTTTAATAATCTAAAACATGTAATACATGTAATTCTAAGGGCTCGATCCACTCATAACTCTGTACAATTTTTGAAAATGAAAATTTGCAAATGTAGGCACATTTCTGAACAGATGACAAAAATTAAAATCTAAACTTCTCCCTGTATTTTGTATATAAATTGTCATAATAGATTTTTTTCAGTCTAAAGACTAAAACCCATAATTTACATATAATACTTCAATTAAACCCAGCAAATGGAAAGGATGATCTACTGTATTTGATAAAAGCTACTCATGCATCTTTCTCTAAGTAGAAAATAGAATATGAAACAGAAATGCTGGTGGTAGATTACCAGTTGTCTTTCAAATTCATTTATTCTCCTTTCTTTCCTTATTAAAGAAGTTTTAGCTGTGTGGCTTGGCACAGCCATGTGACAATGTGCCTGCCAATGGGATATGAGCAGAAGTGAGTGTGTCCCTTCAGGTCTTGTCCTTAAAGCATGGTACATCTAACTCTCTCACCTGTACCTCCAGGTTTTGGTGACCATCACACCACACTTGGAAGCTTTGTGCTAAGGACAGCAGAATTGTCACTCCAGTCCGGGTTGCTGGAAAGCCTTTTGGAGTGATGCTGTTCCACATTCCTGGATCACATATACTGTTGCATTGAAGACACTTAAACGTCTGTCATTTAAACTTTGGCATTCGAAATCTCTTTGTTACAGCAGTTTAAACTTTATCCTAATATACACTTAAAGTCAAAATATGGGCAGTATAGGTTTGGCCAGCATGCCTTTTTCTTTCTCTGAGAGGCGTGACTCCCATCAAAGAGAAACTTACAAAGAAGAAGAAATTATAATAGAAATAAAGCATAAACTTACTGAAGATAAGTTTAATTTACACTAACAAAGCTAAAATAAAGGCTTTTGTTGAATTCTTTAATAGTCTAAAATTTCTTCATGTGAACATGAAGATCTAAAAATTGCTGTGAACAAGAAATCATATATGACTTTTCCATTACCGAAATGTGACTTTTATCTTAAATTATTTAGTTCAAGGTGGGTTTTAACAGCATGATTCTGGTAATTTTCACGTCAGTGGCTGGGAGAACTTACAGGAAATGATTGAAGAAGTTACTTCCTTAAATGTTTTACAGATTTGAGACTTATCTTCTAAAAGATCGTGGCTATTTCAGCCTCTGGGAAAAAGTCTTTACTCAATAAATGTTTTGAGAAAGAGTGAATAAGTGATGCAGTAATGTTATCAACACAATAGTGACTACAGCATAGTCAGTGAATTAAATGAGGAGATAAAATTACACTTTCTACCCTAAAAAATATTTTTAAAAAATGCTTTCCTTTTTTGCCATTCTTTTCCAAAATGATTCAAGAAATCTACTTCACAGTTTTTAAGACCAGTTGAGAACAATTTTGGGGCAAAGTACATAATGAAATAAACAAATACACAGTCTAATATAACTCCATGATCCCAAATAAGGATCTAAATCATGGGGACCTAGCAGTCTAATCCAAAACCACTGTGTGCCTTTCTGCCTAAGTCAGTTGTATGATACTTTCAATAGTGAGGGAGGTCACCAAACAATAATATGCATATCCATAAGAGAAAGGAAACATGAAATGTTAAGTTCTTTTCAAATCTGAAGTTTTTTTTCAAAGAGCTACTCTAGAATTCCTCTTAAGAATCTATCAGACAGGCAAATCTTTGAAGCAAATCTCTAATTTGATCAATTCATTGGCATGCAAATCATAATATTATCCAATCCTGCCTCCATATGGCCAGCTGCATCAAAAGTCACATGACCCCAGTTCTGGGGATAGGCTTGGAATCTGCAGTTCTCTGGTACAGTAAAGGAAATGCTGCCAAAACCAGAAAGTTGGGAGTAGGAAATATCTGAGCCAAAGTGGGGGCTGCTTTCCCTCTTTGAGGCTACAGCAATTCACATTACGAGCTCACAGCATTATAAACCTAAGAAACGACTTCTAGATTTTGGTGGTTGCCAATGCGATGCACATCATGGTTATATTTCCTGGATGATTTTTTGTAGTGAGAACCTTGAGTTAGAACTGTTTCTCAACATAATTCGTTTCCTTTATAATCTTGAAGAACCTGGTAGTAAGTATATCCTGAGAAGGAATCCACAGTCTTCACCACACTGCCAAGGAGCTCACAGCACAAAAATATTTAAGAAACTCTGATCTTAAGCACTGGGGACTAGTAGGTATTGGCTGAGGCTCAGCACTCCATTCAAGCATGTGCAAGATCAGAGAGGAATTCTACTTCTAGCAAGAAACCAGCCTTGCAAGAGGTAAATAAAACATTGAAGTGCAGTGTACTCTTAGGCTTCAAGAGCTCAATTGAATACCTTCTTCTCTCTTTCTCTAACCAGCATATACATTCACTGTGGCTGGTAGGCCACACTTAATTACACACCTAACTTTAAAAGCATTCTTTTTCAATGCTGTGTGCAGTTGCTTACACCTGTAATCCCAGTACTTTGAGAGGCAGAGGCGGGTGGATCACCTGAGGTTACGAGTTCGAGACAAGACTGGCCAACATGAAGAAACCCCATCTCTACTAAAAATACAAAAAATTAGCTGGGCGTAGTAGTGAGTGCCTGTATTCCCAGCTACTCAGGAGGCTAGGGCAGGAGAATCGCTTGAACCTGGGAGGCAGAGGTTGCAGTGAGCCGAGATCAAGCCATTGCACTCTAGCCTGGGCAACAAGAGCAAAACTCCATATCGAAAAAAAAAAGCATTGATTTTCCACACTGATATTCTCACCAGTGACTTCTCAGTGATCAGTGAAAATGTCTCTATAAACTAAGCTTGATATAAATACAAATATAAGAAAGTATTATTTCACAGGAATAAAAGATCAAATTCTAATCTGTGACAATACAAATGAGATCAAATCTTTGTCAATTATTAGACATTCTTCCCTATTTTCCTGTTCTGAAAATTCAATGCTATTCTTGTGGGTTATATTGATGGGAACCCTTTTTAGGCTAAATAAACTCAACTACTGTGTTTTACAAACACTTGGGGAACAGCCAAACTTTGATTATCCTCTGCCAAAAACTTGGTCACTTCTAAACTCATTTATACTTGAAAAAGAAATTTTCCTTACACATACCTAAATGGTTTATCCACCCCAAAACTGAAAACTCATTCAAAGCCAAGTCTGTTTTATTTATTTTATTATTAATATGTGATATATTTTGTCTTCTGGTGGAATGCACAGTCCACATTCATATTTTTCCCTCTAAATACCAATTAAAATTCAGAACTTCTGGTGAAATGGAAGGAAGTCCAATGTGGCTGAGAAATTCTAGATTCAGATGTGGTTCTAGGACTCAGCAGCTGGAAAAATTGGCCATGTTACTTAATCTGGTGTTTCTCAACCTGGTGACACATTAGAAACATCTAGAAGTTTTAAAACATGATTACACAGGTCTCACCCTTCTCCTAGGCATGGTTTAAATAGTTTGGCATGAAATCTAGGCCCTTATAGCTCTTAAAAGCCTCTCTTGTAATGGTCAAGCAGGGTTGATAGAATCTGAGGCACAGTTAATAACCCCTTCTGTGAAAAAAAAAAAAAAATCAATTTTTTTGTGCCCTGGGGTCATTTTGAGAATCAGTGGAAATAATGCATTTTAACATTTAAAAATGTTAAAACATTATAAAGTTAATGATGATGAGGTAATATAACAGAAGACCAAAAAGACCAAAACACATTGCCTGATTTTCAGTTTCAGTTTACATAATGAGTAAAACCACTTTGAAATATTTAATGGGCAAAGGTTTATATTATCACTGTTATGGTTTTGTTACTTCATTTATTTGCCCAAGAAGTCTTGGCTTATTTATTATTTCTCATAGGATATGTGACAAAAATAATTTTTTAATACTGCTAATATAAAAGATTGTTTTATTATTTATTTAGACATGAAATGACTAGACAGAGCTTTATCCTAATTATGAAATTGGCATTTTTATTACCATGTAAATACTTTTCTTACTTGTGTATCTTAGATTTATTAAACAATTGGATAATCTTACTCAAGACTTACATGCTATTATTTTGTTTTGCTTTTTTTATTTTCTTTTGAGATGGAGTCTTGTTCTGTAACCCAGGCTGGAGTGCAGTGGCGTGATCTCGGCTCACTGCAGATGCTGCCTCCTGGGTTCAAGCGATTCTCCTGCCTCAGCCTCCTGAGTAGCTGGGATTACAGTTGCCTGCCACCATGCCTGGTTAATGTTTGTATTTTTAGTAGAGATGGGGTTTCACCCTGTTGGCCAGACTGGTCTCAAACTCCTGACCTCAGGTGATCCTCCCACCTTGGCCTCCCAATGTGCTGGGATTACAGGCATGAGCCACTGCACCTAGCCTGTTTTCAGTTATTTGTAAGCAAGAACATGCATATCCTGTAGGTTATTGGCTCCCTATGATTGAGATGTCTTGGGTTGGATTCCCTAGAAGCAGAGCCTGAGATAGGGATTCAGATGTATGTGACTTATTGAAGGAGTGCTGCTAGGAGAAAGGGAGGAAGGAAAGTCAGTTTGGGCAGGGGAAGAAACCAAGCAAGGATGGAACCTCAGGAGAATTCCAGCTTTAATCTGGTCCCACAGAAAGCTGGAGAGCACCGAATTTGTTCCATTTTGAGGCAAGGGGGCTGGGCTTTTGTACCCCTGTGACAGTCAGATTTGGGCTGAGGACAATTCTCTGGAAAAGAAGGGTAGTTGTAGCCCAGCCACCAGACACTGCAGCTGGAAAGTGGGTACACTGGTGGAGAAAGGGATCTGGGAGAAGCACTGATGGCATTTAATTTAGGGACTGCTTCCCCCTTTAAAATATTGTCCTCCTCATTTGCCATTCCATGTTAAGAGTTTCATTCCTTTGGTTACAATAAAAATGGGCCACGCCATAGGTTGACAACTATCAAGGGAGATAAGACAGATTTTTATTGAGCACCTACTAGCGCGCAGTATGCAGTCAGATGATGATGATGTGCTGATGTCCCATTATCATTCACCAGTATTTTCTCATGTAGTTCAAGAGGTACTTTAGTGAGAAGCATGTAGTAGTCTGAGAGGAAAAAAAAATCTAACATGGGTATTTCAAGAAAAGGAGTAATTTCAGAAGAGATAATATTATATACTTCTTGAGGACACAAACCAAATGTTAAAAATTTTTGTGTATTCCCGGTGCAACATAAAAGCTATTCAGGAAATCTATGGTAAACACATGAATATGTAAATGGTACTGGAAAATAGAATGATTACAGAGAAGAGCTGTAAACAGAATTTTATCTATTCACAATTTTTCCTAGAGTCAAACCTGCTAAAAAAATTTAGTAGTGGGGGCGGGGAACCAAAAGGCATGAATTATATTTAGACTTCACAAAACACAGAAGCTCCTATTAAATAAAAGAAACTCGTATTACACAAGAACAATATATCTTTCAGGATAGCTTTCTTTTATTCAATGAAAGAGAGTCAGTGTTATCCTGAGGAATTTTTCTTGAAAGATGATTGATTTAATGCAATATTCTACAATTTACCAATCATGGCAATATTCTTTGGATTCCTTCTCTGTTAACCAAAGTTAGAGCTTTGTTGATTTGATAATCATAGTGGAAAACATTTGTTTATTTCCTTACATTCTTCCTAGGCAGAATGCCCATCAGATTTTCATCAGACTTGCAAACACACTCTTCTGGCATGGAACATGATTTCATTAAATTGTGCTGAAACTTTCTTTCGGGGTCACACGAAACAAACTGCAGGTGTGAGTCAGGGTGTACGGACTCTCTCCTCCACTGCAGCCTGCATCCTTCTAAACTCCCATCAGCTGCTACCTGATCAAAGGCCTTCAGAAAACCCTCCTTTTCCCTGTCATCCACAAGTCCTTTTAACAATAAAGAATGCTGGTCTGCACATGGGAATACTGGTATTTTGATCTTTTTTCATCCTCGAACCTTAGTACCAGAAAGATCACACATTTGCAAGAATAAACACACCCACTTATTTCACTTCCTCATCTTTACCATCTTGCAGCTGTCTGAAACCTGTGATTTTCTCCTATGGTTCACTCAACTATTTGAGGTTTGTACTATTTTCTAGTCAAAATGCTAGCACATGTGCAAATGCAAATGTTTTATTAAAATTTAGTAAGATGCCAAGCAGCTAAATACATCTTGAGCTCGGAAATACAGATATAAATATGCTGGCCTTCATCTAGGAATAAAGCACTGTGATAAGCCAGGGTTCTCCTTTATGGGTGATAGATTTATAGCAGTCTGTTTCTAGTCCCTACATAGATGCTTTGGGGCTCTTGGGAGGATGCTAGAACGGCTTGGATTGATGAGGTCTCTAGTCATGGAAGAGTATAAAGCTATTTCGCTTAAGTGTAGTGCTGTTACCTACTGGTTTTCTATTTTACCCTTTGCTGTCCAAAGTGGGAGATGAATTTGACATGCCAAACACTACCCCATGTGGGATATCCAGAGTGAAATAAAGTCTTGGCTGAGCAGCTGTAACTCCAGTACACTTTTAAACTCCATCCCTTTCTCCTTTTTTCTTTTTTTTGGGGGGGATGGGGGGACAGGGTCTCACTCTGTCATCCAGACTGGAGTATAGTGGCATGATCTTGGCTCACAGCAACCTCCACCTCCCAGGTTCAAGCGATTCTCCTGCCTGAGACTCCCTAGTAGCTGGGATTACAGGCACACGCCTCTACTGCCCAGCTAAAATTTGTATTTTTAGTTGAGACAGGGTCTCACCATGTTGACCAGGCTGGTCTTGAACTCCTGACCTCAAATTATCCACCCGCCTTGGCTCCCAAAGTGCTTGGATTACAGGTGTGAGCCACGGCACCCAGCCAATTCTATCCCTTTCTTTCTCATTAAAGAAGCAGATAACAATGAAAGACAAGGCAATTGGAAATCTTACAAAGAAATATAATCTTGAATCCATTGTGTTACTGTTAATTTTAAAATGTTGCTGCTTTAACTGTTATAAGTACCACATGACCTGTGGTATATATTCTAATGCATCATAACTCTGCAGATGCTGAGACCAATACAACAGGCTACTTCTATGAAGTAATCAATGGTTCACTGCTGATTCCTAAACACAGTCACAAGAGGTAGTGGAGTATCAGTGAGGACATGACTAGGGAGCATCTGAACTAGTTCTACCTGTGCAGACATGAATAAATCTTTCCAAGTTTTACTTCAACACCATGAGACCAGATTCAAAGATTTTCTAAAATCTCTGAACAGAATCTTAAAATCACGAATCTTAAATATGCAATAATCAACTAGTTATTCCTTAGTGACCAAAACTCCCCTTTACATAAAAATACAGGCCTAGAGAAGTAAGGTCAGTGGGGATTCACACAGTGTTACTTGGCGAACACACATTCTATGTCCAGTGCCCAGTGAGGAACTTTGCTTGGATTATGTCTAATTCTTTTGACAATTGGGAAGGGTAAATGACAATCTCATTTTACAGATGAAGGAATAGGTTTTAAAAGGTTAAGTGACTTAACCAGGTTCTCACATCAAGCTAGACATTGAATCCATCTGTCAAAACCACATATTTTCAAGTACATCCCAGGTTTTGGCAGACAGGCTCCTCCTCTTTTGAACCTGAAAAATTCCATGAGTTTCTTAAATGTCCAAAATAGGCTACCTTAAGAACATGACTTAAAATGATGTGATTAAAAATGATGTGAATCGTTCAACCATATTGTTGGGTGGAAGGCAGACAATATAACAAGTTGTTCTATAAATGTACATTTGTAGATAAATAAATGCATCACAATGTTCACACTGGTTGAGTTTAGGAGGTGGGATATCAGGTGAATTCCATTTTTCTTATTTTTCTTTTTGGGAATTTCTGGTATTCTACAAGAACAACCGTGACCTTGGGAAAGTTGCTTAACCATGTTGAGTCTCAGTTTGCTCATATTTAATATCAGAATAGTAATAGAGCCAACCTTGGTTGTTGTGAAGGTTATGTGACAAAAATCTCAATCTGGTGCCTGGCTTGTTTTATGCATTAAATGTCAGTCACTTGGAGAAAAGGGAACTTTGTTTTAAAATGAGCTCTATTATCTCTTTAATTGCTATATAATATATATTTACTTTAAAAGTCAATTACATTTAAAATAATGTTTAAATTCTTTGAGAGATTACCATCTTTCTGGAAGATAATTGCAGTCCTTGGGAGGTACAGACTAACCAAAGCTGGACCATAGCCTACTTTTATTGAGGCCAAGGCTTTAAGTAGTGATGTATTTAATGCCATATAATTAATACATAAAAGTTCAGAAGCTCCAGCTGGAGGCTAAACTGTGTTGTTTACCCTGTGATTTAGGTTATGTCCCTGCATGTCCAGGAGACTAGTAAAGACTACATCTCATGCATCTATTTGCCTGAAGGACTGCAGATTCTTTTTGGAAATCCCTGGGGGAACACTATAAAGACACTCCAGTTTGAAAAAAAGGAAATGAGCAGGTTTACAGGACAGGGTTGATTTTGAGGTGTTTTTACTATACTTTGGCAAAGCAACTACAGTGTCTCACTGATCATAATTCAAGGGGGTATGGCCCAGAGACAGCTTTAGAGAAGGCTATGCAAATTTAACAAGACTATAAGGACTCTCCCTGAAGCAACAGTGTTCATGGATCACTGAGTCTGTGGATCTGCTGGTTCAAAATATTTTGGAGAAGAAAATATGCTTTCTTGTTAGGTAAATTTCAGAACCCACTAATGTGACCCCTAAGATCAAGAAGATGCTGTTAGAATCTCAGAGAATGTGTTAGATCAGCAACCCCTTTCCCTGGCTAACCTACCTAAAAAACAGAGTGAGGCACAAATCCTCTGCTCATGTTATAAATTTTCTCAGTGTCTTTTTAGGATGAGCCCTGACAGATAGTTGAATGACTGCCCTTTGGACAGTGGATGCAGACAGCTGAGCAAAGGGCCTGGGAATTTTGAAATACGGATCAGATGACATTCTTATAACTTAATTATCTTGAGTTCTCTAACATTCTTTTATCTGTCAACATTACCATATTAAAATTTTATCATGCCTGAAATGTTTATTACTGCAGTCAGAATCACTCCAAGTTGCATTTTTCCCCCTCTCAAATATATTGCTATTTCACTAGATGGTTGCTTTTATTTTGTCATCCATCATGATAAAAGCTGGCATAACCTCCAGCTCAAATATTTACTACCAACAGATTAGCATGTCTTACAGTGACACAACCACTCCATCGAATGCAATTCAGAGTCTCAGCAGGCTGGAAGCTGTGACTGCCAGCATACAGAAAGGGGAAATATAAATGGCTGTGATGCTTAAACAGTCAATTGTCAGGGCCTTCCTGGTCCCAGTAAGAAAAGACTTTTGCCATAAACATCACAGGGATGTATCATCCTTGTTTCATAAGCAAATTATGCACCTCCAGGTATGCCACTCTTTTACAATGGTCAGCATCTTTCAGAGGAGAGGTCCCAGTCTTCCTGTCCCTCATGTTCCTGGAAGGGCCTAATGCCTTGAACATCTGCAGTGTGTCTCATTTTTATTCCTAAAGAGAGGAGATGTGTTAATAGCTATATAGAAAGAAAATTGTTTTCAGGAGGAGATGAGAACAGAGCAGGAAAACCATAATGTCTTCCAGACCAGACCAACTTTTTATCATTCAGGCAACGAGAACAGACATTTAGGATTAATGAGACCAGAGAGCTTTTTTCCACCTGCCCCCTCCTCCCCGCCCAAATTTCTTATTCCCCTCTAGAGGCTGACTTCTTTTAATAACATGTCTTCATACTTGAATTCCCAAGCAAGAGACCCATCTTAATATTTTTAAAAGTGAGCTTTCTCTGTCAATCGGCTTATCTAACAATTTCTGACATCTGCCCTTCTCTTGCATCTATGATAATTTTAGATTGCTTGAACTCTTTTTCTTCTCACGACTCTTTGTCCTTATTTGCAGCTGTCTAAAATATCCTTCTTAATACCTTATACCTGATTTGCTTTAATGCGACCCCCAGAGCAAATGCCATAGAAAAGGCAAGTAGGCAAGGCCAAAAAAACTTTATTTACAAACCAATGTGAGGGAGGGGCGAGGTTCACCGGTCTCCGGCCGTGGAGGCCAACGAAGTCGCTCTGGCATTCTCGGGCGAGGTTCCTGGGTCCCGCGTACGAGGAGGGGCCAAGGAAGTTTGCTCCCGCGTGCCCGCTGGGAGTGGCTTTTATGTCCTGGGCCCGGGAGTGGGAGGGCAGTGGGCGGGACATAGGCGGGTCGGGGGCGGGGCGGTAGGCGTGGCTAGGCGGGTTCCGGTTTCTCTCCGTCGGAAGTCGGGTTGCGCCTGCGCAGTTGACCTGTGTCTTTCCCGGGCACGGGAAAGTTGACGGTGAAGAACCCGGAACTGCGCCATCTTGCCTCCATTCGTCCAAACAGTCCAACCTTTTATTGATAATAGTGATAAGGGGAGGCGTGGTCTGTCTGGCTACTTCCTGCTGTTAAGGGACATCATTAAGGTTGGGGTCTATGGTTGGTATTTGGACGTACGGATGAAGAAGCATCTGGTTGAAGGTGACGCACGTGATCTCTTGAACTTTGGCTCGGAGAAATTTGATTAAAACAGGAGCGAGACATAAGACAAAACAGAGGATTAGTATGGGAATTAGGAACGGGAGCATCTGCTGTGTTATGGGCAGCAGCCATACCGGTGGTCCAGGGGTGAAGGGGGTATTGTAGGTTTTTAGTTCTGCTTTAATCCTGTTTAGGGTTTGGATGTTAGTGTCTACTAGGCCTGACTCGTTTACGTAATAGCAGCATTCTTCTCCTAAGAAGAGACATGTTCCTCCTTTTTTGGCAGTAAGTAAATCTAATGCTCGCCTATTTTGTGTTGCTACCTGGGCCACTGAGGTAATTTGACGCTGCAGAGAGGCCAGGCTTTCAGCTGAAGCCTCTATGGCCTCTCGGATTTGAGCTGCTAGAGATCGGGTAGACTGTACCGAGTGGGCAAGTGCCCCAGTTCCAAGCCCTGACGCCACTAAGGAGGCGGCCAGGGAGACTCCGATGACTAGGGGAAGGAAGACAGCCCGTTTTTGGAGATCATTAGGAGGAGGGTTAAATTGTATGACGAGTTCAGCTACTTCTGCTTTGCTATATAAGGTTAAACTAGGTACTAGGGACACTGGGACACAAAGGGATTGACCAATGGATGTGTGATTAAGGACCTTGAAGAGAGTTTTGTTGCACCAGAAATAACCTCCGATGGGAGCCGTGTGGGTCTTAGCGGGTGGCTGGGTATAGTTACACCAGGAGGTGTTTGGGGTAGAGTAGCAGAAAGGAAGGATTGGACTTTCTGGGCTTTGGTATAGTGGGACTTGGAGTAAGAACGGTTTTTGGGAGGTGCCTATGGAGTTAGTTGTAGCCTTGAAAGCAGTAGGTAAAGGGACTGCCACTAAAGGGGCTCTTTCAAGGGCCGCACAGAGGAAACAGTGGGAGAGATTTGTTAGGTTGGCTGCCCGTGTTAGGTTTAACCCTTGACGGACTAGTTTTAACCATGAGAAGGGGTCCTTATTGGAGGAGTGTAATTGATCTTGTAAGGCCTGTTCTTGTGCTTGTATGGCTAAGGTTAAATTCTGTAGGGCTTGTATGTTTTGAGGAAGGGATTTTTGCTGGACAAGTGTTCTTTTTATCAGGAGAGTAGCCATGGGATATGAACTAAGGATTGTGTAGCCTGTGTAGAGTCCACCTTTGACTCCGTCTGCCCATCGGGGGTCCCATGGGTCTTTGATATTTAATTGGTATTGAAGGGGGGTTCGTTGATTCGCAATGGTGAAGAGAGCAGTGGGTTTCGTCTGTCTCAAGGTTGCATAATGGATCTTACAATAAATATAAGGGCATCCTAGGTTCTTTTGTTTCCAGTAAGTCTTACAATTGTAATGTGTCTGATCGTGCAGGAAGCAGAGAGCCTTAGCTCCGGCCGCACTGCAACACGATAGGGTGAAATTTATAGTAAGATGGGGTTGGCAGCCTGAAGGGGGGCAGTCAGCAGTGCCTTGTAGCTGTGAGTGCTGTTTATTTTTGTGTGACCAAGTTTCAACTATAGAGAATCTCCATATGAAAGTTGGGTTAGTAATAGAGATTGAAATGCAAGAAAAAGATAGTAATATAAGTATGAAATAGTACTTCATCTTCAGTGTAATCACAGGGTACACCTTGTCACTGAAGATGTTCTATAAAGGTAAGCGGGAGAACCACTGTGATGGGCTATTATCTGGAGGCAAGTAGGGATCTGGGGTAAGATATTGGAATTCTGTTATGTTTATATAGAGTATGGCGAGAAATCGGGATAAGCGCAAGGGGTCAGGGAACATGTGGTGGTTGGGAGAGTTTGGTGAATTTGAGACGGGTAGGGGTAAGTCTAGTAGATGTCCACTGATTGTCTTCTGTGGGGGCCTTTTTTAATTGTGATATATGGACCCAGTGCGTGTGTCCTAGAAGTTTGGCTGCTGTGTATGTGGATAGGAGGACAGTATAGGGGCCTTTCCACCTAGGCTGAAGATCTTTGGCTTGGATATCTTTTAAGTATACTTGGTCTCCTGGGCTGAGAGAGAGATGTGGGCTATAGGTGTCTGTTGGAGAGGGGTGTGCTAGTTCTGCATGTTGTCTCAGGAGTTGTCTCAAGAGGGTGAGGTATGGGAGATAAGTTGCCAGCGGGGAAGAAAGGGTGGGTAACTGCTGGAGGGTGAGGGGCCGGCCGTAAACTAATTCAAACGGACTGAGGCCTGTTGGACTCCGTGGGGCTGCTCGCAGCCGGGTTAGGGCCAGGGGAAGGAGAGTTACCCACGATTGTCGAGTCTCGAGGGAGAGTTTGGTGAGTTGCTGCTTAATGAGCCCGTTGGCCTTCTCTACTTTACCAGAAGACTGAGGTCTATAAGGGATGTGGAGTTTCCAGGTGATGTGTAGGAGGGCTGCCACCTGTTGGACTACCTTGGAGATGAATGCTGGGCCGTTGTCAGACTGAAGAGTGAGCGGGAGGCCAAACCTAGGAATAATGTGTTCAGTGAGTATGGAGGCAACTATATTGGCGGTTTCTCCTGTAGTAGGATAGGCTTCTATCCATCCTGAAAAAGTATCAACGAGGGTTAAGAGATATTTGAATTTTTTATGCCTTGGCATGTGGGTAAAGTCAATTTGCCAATCTTCGCCTGGTTGGTGCCCTCTGAGTTGATGGCTCGGATGGGGGTTGCGCAATGCGCCTTGAGGGTTTGACTTGAGACATGTGGAACACTGTCGGTTGATTATAATTAGGTGTTTCATGAGTGTGGGGCAGTGAATGAGGGGGCTTAGGAGGTTATATAAAGCTTTGGGTCCTATGTGTAGGGAATTATGTATGTCTTTTAGAATGGTGTGGAGTTGAGTTTCAGGAATAACTAATTTATTATTGAGGTAAATCCAATTGTCTGCAGCTAGTTTGGCTGTTGAATCTTGTAATAGTTTGGTCTTTTCCTCTTGGGTATAAGTAGGGGTATATTGAGGAGAGAGAAAACAAATAGAGGGAAGCGTGGGAGTGGAGAATCCGGCTGCCGACTTGGCAGTGGTGTCGGCAAAGTTATTGCCAGCCGCCACCGAGTTAGATGGAGTCTGATGACCTTTACAGTGTATGATGGCTGCTCTGGAAGGTGCTGATAAAGCGTCTAGCAGTTTGAGTATCTGTTTTTTGTTGACTATAGGGGTACCACTGGTGGTTAGGAACCCTCTCTCTTTCCAGATGACAGAGTGGGTGTGTGCAATCAAGAAGGCATACTTGGAGTCTGTGTATATGTTTACCGTTTTTCCTCTGGATAGGAGGAGAGCCCTAGTTAGTGCGATAAGTTCTGCCTGCTGTGATGTTGTTCCTTGTGGTAAAGGCTTAGCTTCTAGGACAGCAGAAGATGTAACTACCGCGTATCCTGCCTGTCTGTTTCCTAGAGAATTTATAAAAGAACTGCCATCTACAAATAGGGTTAACTGTGAGCCTTCCAATGGCTGGTCATGTAAATGTAAGTGACTAGGTGGTTGGGCCTCTAAAAGTTCTGGACAGGAGTGTTCAGTACTAGGTTGCTTGAGAGGGTCAGGAAGTAGGGTTGCTGGATTCAGAGAGGAACAGACTCCTAGGGCAATGGTGGAGTCTTCTATGAATAAGAGGTGAAAGAGTTGGAGTCTGGACGGGGTTAGATGGCTAATACTTCTGTGGGCAATAAGATCTTGAAGGCGGTGAGTAGAGAAGACTGTTAGGTTACCACCCCTAATGAGTTTCTTTGCTTCTTGGGTTAGACAGGCTGCTGCTGCTAGGGCCCGAAGACAGGGCTGCCACCCTTGTACGGTGGGGTCTAATTGTTTAGATAGATATGCCACGGGGCGGTAGGTGGCGCCTATAGATTGGGCTAAAAGACCCACTGCAACTTTTTGTCTTTCATCTGTGAAAAGCTGGAAGGGGCGTTGGAAGTCTGGGAGTGAGAGAGTAGGATGTGAGAGAAGGCAGTTTTTCAGGTGAGTGAAATGTTTATAGATTAACTTTGGGTTAGACAAAGGTCCTTGGGGAGTCTCCTTGACAGCTGCATATAGAGGCTTAGCCAAGATTCCGAAATTAGGAATCCAGTGTCTGAAAAATCCTACTAGGCCTAGGAAGGATTGAATTTCCTTAGCGTCTTGAGGAGGAGAAAGATTTTGTATTAGAGTTAAGCGGTCTGTAGTAAGTGAGCGCGTCGTAGGAGTGATCTCAATACCTAAATATATGACACATTGTTGTGCGAGTTGAGCTTTGTGTTTGGATATTCGGTAACCTTTGGATCCTAGATGATTAAGGAGGATCGCAGTGTCTAAAAGAGAGTCCTGTCCCGTGGGACTACAGAGTAAAAGGTCATCTACATATTGGAGAATTTTACTATTGGTAAGAGGACAGGAGGCTAAGTCTTTTGCTAGGGCCTGCCCAAAGAAATGGGGGCTGTCTCGGAACCCTTGGGGAAGCACTGTCCATGTCAGTTGGGTGGAGGTATGGGTGTCTGGGTCTTCCCATGTAAAAGCAAAAAGAAACTGACAATCTGGGTGCAGGGGAATAGTGAAAAATGCATCTTTTAGATCCAGTACAGTAAAGTGTGTTGTATTAGGTGGAATGAGAGAAAGAAGGGTATAGGGGTTGGGAACTACCGGATGGGTGGGACAAACAGCTTCGTTGATAAGACGAAGATCCTGCACTAACCGAAAAGTTCCATCTGCCTTCTTTACAGGTAGGATTGGGGTGTTACAGGGAGAATGAATGGGGATGAGGATGTGTTGGCTGAGTAACCTAGTAATGATTGGTTTTAGTCCTCGTAAGTGCTGTGGAGAGAGAGAGAACTGTGGGCGGGTTGGAAACTGAGATGGTTTCTTAAGTTTTATAAGTATTGGTGGATGATGGTCCGCCACGACAGGAGTGGAGGTGTCCCACACTTGGGGGTCGATAGGAATGGGGAAATCGGGGAAAGGGTTAGTAGGATTGTTGGAGTCATTTGAGTTAGTCAATACTAGAAGCAGATGGCGGGTAGGGTGGGGGGCGCTAGTAGGGATGGAGATACAGGCTTTCAGTTGACTTAAAACATCTCGGCCCAGTAGGGGAGTGGGGCATGAGGGGATAATGAGGAACGAGTGTGCAAAATAGTTGTTGGCCAGGCAGCAATTAAGGGGTGGGGTTTTTCGAGGGCTGGACGGGGAGCCATTGACTCCTACAACAGAAATATTGGAGGGAAGGCTAGGCCCTTCGAAAGACGGCAAAACAGAGTAGGTAGCCCTGCTGTCGATTAAAAAATTAATTGTCTTACCCGCTACCAGGAGAGTTACCCGCGGCTCGGCGAGGGTGATGGGGGTCCCCGAGTCCCGGCACCTTCAGTCGTCATCCAGATGTAAGAGCTGGAAGGAGCTCCCAGGGTCCTGAGAAGGGACATCACGTTGAGGCGCCATGCCCGTTTTCAGGGTGGGGCAGTCAGACTTCCAGTGCCCTTCTTCATGGCATGCTGGACAAGGAGTTGTTGGCAGACGAGGGTTAGGACACTTTTTAGCCCAGTGTCCAGCTACTCCGCACTTGTAGCACGGCCGCACTGGCTCAGACGGTTGGGGACTCTGGGGACATCTATTAGCCCAATGCCCTGGGTTACCGCATTTATAGCAAGCCCCTTTTATTGTCTTTGAGCCTCCGGGGGTTTTGCTCTCCAGTTTTGGGTTACGGCTAGGCTGCAAAGCAGCAACTAAGGCTTGAGTCTGGAGCTGTACCTTCTGCTTTAGGCGGGCCTGTCGTTGGGCCTCAGCCGTTTCCTCCCTTGAATTATAGACCTTGAAGGCCGACTTGACTAGGTCTTGAATAGGAGTTTGAGGTCCATCCTCTGCCTTTTGGAGTTTTTTCCGAATATCCGAGGCCGATTGTGAAATAAAATATGATGCTAGAATAGTGGCCCCGGCTGGGGAAGCTGGGTCTAACCGAGTGTATTGAATTAAAGCCTCAGTTAGCCTGTTTAAAAATGTGGCCGGGTTCTCATCTGGACCTTGAATAATTTCTTTTAGTTTATTAAAATTTACTACCTTATTTGAGGCCGCCTGCATACCAGCCAGAAGACATTGAGTCATCATATCTCGTCTTCGGCGGCCTGGCTGGCCTACTTGATAGTTCCAGTCTGGGTCTATAGAGGGGACTGCTTGTTCCCCTAGTGGGAACGCAGGGTCTGTTAAGTGTAATTGGTTGGCATGCTGCCTGGCGGCCACTAGGATGCGCTCTTGCTCCTCAGGGTTTAGAGTAGAGGTAAGAATAACCTGGAGATCATGCCAGGTTAAATCGTAGGCCTGGCAAAGGTATCTAAATTCTTTGGTATAAATTGTAGGGTTGGCAGAAAAATCTCCTAGGCGTCTTTCAATCTTTGAAAGATCTGCTAATGAAAAGGGAACATGAACTCTAACTACGCCCTCTGCTCCGGCCACCTCACGCAAGGGTGCTAAGACCGCAGGGGGGTTGGATAGGGTGGGAGTAGGAGCGGGGGCAGTTAGGCAATCTTTAGAGCGGGTATGGGCAGAGATAGGCGAACTAAGATGACCAGGCGGAAGTGCCGAGGGGTCGGAGGGAAGTGTAGCCTCAACAATGGTGGGAGGGGCTGAGGAGGGAGGCGGAACAACCGCCAGAGCAGGAGGGGGAGGTGGAGCCGAAAGAGGAGGTGGGGCCGAAGCGGGAGGGGGAGGTGGGGTATACGGTGGGAGTGGAAGGGAGGGAGGGGAAGTAAGGTCTTCGGGCAACTCAGACAGGAAAGATGACTCCTCTTTTTCGGACTTTGTTAGGCCTGCGTCCTTAGCCAACATGACTTGAGCCAAGGAACACTGGCCACACAGGTCCGGACGAGAACGCAAGGCCCAAAATCCTTGTATATAATTAATTTCGGACCACTTGCCTAAGCGTTGACAAAAACTACTGAGGTCGGTTAAAATGTTACGGTCTAGAGTGCCCTCAGGCGGCCATTGAGACTGATTGTCTAATTTATATTGTGGCCACGCCACAGTGGAGAGGAACACCAGTCGCTTTCGCCTGAGATCTTGTTCTAATTGCAAAGTTTTGAGGTTTTTTAGAAGACACCCTAAAGGGGAGTCTCTAGGTATTTTGGATTGGGGGTTTCCCATTGCCTTCCTCTCGCCAATAGGCGGAAACGGAAACCGAACTCTACCTGGCTACAAAGCGTCCTTTGGAGCCACTAGAGACTGGTGAGAGGCTCCTGGAGCCGGGATGGAGATTACCTCCAGGCGGACGTCTCCGTCCTGGACGGGTCTCCCACGGAACGGAATGGAGATTACCTCCAGGTGGACGTCTCCGTCCTGGACGGGTCTCCCACGGAATGGAATGGAGTTCCTTTGGGCAGACGTCTCTGCCTTTGGGAACTTCCCTGGGTCACCTGGTGACCGGAAAAAAAAAGCCTTGGGCCTGCGCAGGACTTCTGGCCAAGGAATATGAGAGAGAGGCAAAAGGTGCTCACCCCTAGGAGACATGGAGGTGGGGAAAGCGGTGTCCAGGTCCTGGTCCATCTGGGGCATGGAAGGAGGAGGCTCCTCGGACCTTGGGGGGCCCTGAGGAGGGGTCTCCTCCCAGGTTTCGGCACCAGCTGATTTGCTTTAATGCGACCCCCAGAGCAAATGACAGAGAAAAGGCAAGTAGGCAAGGCAAAAAAAACTTTATTTACAAACCAATGTGAGGGAGGGGCGAGGTTCACCGGTCTCCGGTGGTGGAGGCTGACGAAGTCGCTCCGGTGTTCTCGGACGAGGTTCCTGGGTCCCGCGTAGGAGGAGGGGCCAAGGAAGTTCGCTCCCGCGTGCCCGCCAGGAGCGGCTTTTATGTCCTGGGCCCGGGAGTGGGAGGGCAGTGGGCGGGACCTAGGCGGGTGGGGGGGCGGTAGGCGTGGCTAGGCGGGTTCCAGTTTCTCTCCATTGGAAGTCGGGTTGCACCTGCGCAGTCAACCCGTGTCTTTCCCAGGCGCGGGAAAGTTGACGGTGAAGAACCCAGAACTGCGCCATCTTGCCTCTGTTCGTCCAAACAATACCTACATAAATTCTCCATTGTTGAACTGGGATTCTGAATCCACTTAGTTGTATAAATACCCTTTTACCTTCTTGACTGTCTGCAGAACCCAGTCATTTGAACCTGTTTACAAATCCCTTGCCTTTGTTTCTATTTTTTCTTGTCAAGTAGAGTTCCCCTTGTTTTACAAGTTTCAACTCTTTGCTGACTTTGGAGAGAAAATATGTGCCTATCATTCAGATCCAACCTGCATCATTCATGGTTGTGAAGTTATTCTGATTTCAATGAGTTAGTCTCACTTAACTCACCTTGTTATGTTCTCTTGCTGACATTTTAAGGGATTTGGGGGTAGTTTTTTCCTGGCTATTTTAAAGTTTTAAGTTCTTGCTTTCTACATGGGACCAAACCCTCATTCTTAAGAAGTGCCTTCTGTAATATTTTGTGGTCACAGTAACTCACAAGGACAGCTGGTTCTACCACAGATCTTTGCTATTGCTAAGAATTACACATCTTCATTTATCAGATACATATAGCTAGTCTGTCTCCCTCCACCTGAGAACAAAAGAATGAGTGTGATCCCAAAGAATAACCTAACAACATGATCGTGCCACAGAATCTCCAGATACACAGTGTCTTCACCTTTCTATTTCTCCTTTGAAGTGGTTTTTGCCTTTTTTCCCTCTCATCCTTTAATTTTTTAAGACTTTTCTAAAATCTGTCCTTTTAGCTATCTTTTTTATTTTCTCCTTCCTTGATAATGTTATGTATGTCTTTGGGGGCTATTTTTAGGATGTCTACATATATTTGGTGTCAGATGAAGAACTGTTTGACTGGAAATGTCAGTTGAAAGAATTAGCCAGGATTCTTCCGTAGAGAGACAGTATTATACTAGAACTCAGATGGGTTTTTGTTCTACACAAAACTGATCTGCTCAACTCAAAGTTGAAGTGTATTAAGAAGTAACTTCGGGAAGGGCACGGTGGTTCATGCCTGTAATCCCAGCACTTTGGGAGGCTGATGCAGGTGGATCACCTGAGGTCAGGAGTTTTTGACCAGCCTGGCCAACATGGTGAAACCCTGTCTCGACTGAAAATACAAAAATTATCTGGGCATGGTGGCAAGTGCCTGTAATAGCAGCTACTCAGGAGGCTGAGGCAGGAGAATTGCTTGAACCCTGGAGGTGGAGGTTGCAGTGAGCCAAGATCGTGCCATTGCACTCCAGCCTGGGCAACAAGAGTGAAACTCCTTCTCAAAAAAAAAGAAAGAAAGAAAGAAAGAAAGAAAGAAAGAAAGAAAGAAAGAAAGAAAGAGAAAAAAGAAGTAACTTCATAGTGAAATTGGCTATCAGAAATAAAATCATGCAACTGAAAAGGGTTTAGAACCAAAAGGAACCTGAGTAGTCTAATTCTGTAATTTTAGGATGAGGAAGCCAAAGTGCAAAGGCGATGCTTGTCCAGGCTTACAAAAAAAACAGGCGTAACAGATTGAACATTGCCCTGTTAGGTTTAAATGACCCCTCGTTTATTCAGTATTCGTATGCTTAACATCAGATAATTTTCTGAATAGTTGGGGTTTATTTTTCCCTCACTCAGTGCCCACTTTGTCCATTTTGAGGAAAGCTTTCTGACTTCTTGAAGGAAAATACTGGATTTTTTTTCCCTTTGATACCTATGTTTGTAATATTACAAACATAAATTGCTATCTGGTACAGTAATACTATTCAGCATAGATTTTATTTTTTAGGCACAGAAATAAAATAAGGCCCTGAGCTTATGTGCCCTTTGCTTTTTATCTTCCTTACTAGGATTTCTCAAACTTTCTCTAATCTGCTTATCCCTCCTTCCTTTCCCTTTTCTCACATAGCTTGCTATTTCTAATCTTCTGTAGGTGGAGAAATAGTCAGGTAAATATTACATGTTAAATCATATTTACTAAGGTTCTCAGTGAGTGATCAGGAATGTAAATATAAGCTTTCGTGCTAGAGTTGCCCCTTTTCTGTTTATCTTTGAAGTCTGGGCGATGATCTTGAGATCGCCAAGACAGTAGAAAATAAGGCATTTATCTCACCTAAACCTGCCAAGAGAGCATTTGTATTAACCTATAATGGTTAAAGAGGGTCTCCTATCCATGCATTTTGAATAAATCCCCAAAATATTAGTGATACGGACAGGAGGCATGGAAAGACTGGGTAGAATAGGGCCGTCCCCAGAGAGGGCCACACCCTGAAGCCTGGGACTGTGGCCCAAAGTGAGAACATATATTACTATTTTCCTGCTCAAATGTTGCTTTTTGGTACCCCCACCCCACTCCCTACCCCTATACCCATAAAAACCCAAGGCTCCACTGGTAGAGGGGTGGCAGAGATGCACAGCAGCTGAGTGGCAGAGCAGAGCAGCAGAGAAGGAGAGAAGAGAAGCAACTGGATGTCAGAGAGAAGCAGCTTGACTTCAGAGGGACGGCTTGATGGTGGGACTTTGGAGAACAGTTTGGCTAGGGATGGACAAACTCCAGGGGCAGACCACCTTCCCACTACATCCCCTTTCTAGCTCTCCATCCCACTGAGAGCCACTTTTACTGCTCAATAAAATCCTCCACATTCATCACCCTTCCATTCATTCATGCAACCTGATCCTTCCTAGATTCTGGACAAGAGCTTGGGTACCAAGAGGGCAACTGTAAAAGATTGTCACCCTGACCCTCCACTGAGCTGTTAAGCACTTAAGCCATCCATGGACAGCAAAGCTAAAATAATACACTGTAACACATGCCCTCTGGGGCTCTGGGGGTCATGGGTACCTGCCCCGCCCCCAGATGCTGCCGTGGAGCCACATGGAGTTCTACTTCTGACAGTGCCCAGAAGCACTCGTCTTAGCTTCTGCACCCACCCACCTGTGTGCTCCCCCTTCCATGAGGGGTTGAGAGCTCTGGCCTGAGTAAATAAGGCAACACCTTTGCAAGTCCCACGAAGCGGTAAAGGGAACTATACGGTTTCATTAGTATTCCAACTTGTAGGCCTGGGAGAAAACTGAAATCCCACTCTTTCAAACATATTTTCCTTTATAATTTTGGAGTGCCTCCTATGTTCTATTATTTTCCTCAGTCCAGTCAGCTGCTCCATTTAGAAAGGAATGGACAAAGTACACTCATTTGTGAGCCATTGGGTGAGGTGTGTTCATAACTCCTGCACCCTTGATTTAGATGATGAACAAAGCACTTTCTCAGAGAGACTGGCTTCCGAGGCCTTCCCTTTGCTGAGCAGGTAAATGGAAATATTAGAGAATGGCTGACAGAACAGCAACATCACTGGGAAGATCTTTCTTGGTGAGTAATGAAGCACTATTCTTTCTCAATGTCAAGGTTCCCCAAGCACGTTGAATCAGAGTGAATGCTTTCAATGATCCTTTTCACATCCTGGCTTTTCTCCTTAGAAAGAAAAAGTTATATATATATACATATATGTGTGTGTGTATATATGTGTGTATACGTATATAGACATATACCTATGTATACACATATACCTATAGAGTATATGTGTGTATATACATATATACATATATATAGATGTATATATATACAGTGATTGCTAAGCAAAGTCAAAAGGAGGAAGATGTGAGCCACAGTGGACTCAGAGGTGATGAAGTATTAGTGGCATTAGTTCCAAAAGTTCAAAATAGCAACAGCACAGACAGAGCCCTCCCTCCTGACTCTGTAAATTCCAACCATCACAGAGAACTAAGTTTAGGAAACACTTATCTTTTCCCTCACATCTCTCTGACTCAGTGTGTGCAAATATTCTCCTCCTCTGTTTACTCAGATATTAAAATGTTAATTTAAAATGGAAGGTCACACTGGTTTTGATGTTAGTTTTCTAAAGGAGAATCATGGTTTTAATATCATTCCTTCCTTACATTGCAACTTTTTTTGTTATTAATTGGCATCAAGTGCTATGAGGTTCAGTGATTATCAAAATTCCTCATTTTATTAATTTCATGTAGTATTTTTATCTGCTTATTTTGCCATTAATGTAGAAGTAACTTGGTTCTGTTTTGTTTTAATGTGATCAGTTGCTATTTTTGATGCCTGAACAATCACCAGCTGGATTAAAATATTGCATTTAGACAGTGCTCCACACAGGCAACTGAAAGCACAGCCCAAGCCTTACATGCTCATCAATATGACTGATAGTGAAGAGAGCAAGTTAATGTGATATTTTCAACATGCATCACTTATAAACAATAACTGCTGTTTCATTAATTAAAAATATATAAACCAAAATTCTTTGCCATCCTATTTGGTGGACTATTTTTGGTATTTCCACAGATTTTGTCTTAGAATGAGTGATCTTACCTGTATTAAACATTTTAAAATACATGCTATGATATCAAGTAATGATCTTTGAAGTTTTCAGACTATTTGGGTCCCTAGTCATGGCATAAAATTATAGCAGAGAATTTCAGAGCCATCATTTTAGAAAAAACAAAAGGCTTAGGCTTTTTAAGACATTATGAATCTGTGTTTTTTGACATAGAAGCTAAAAGAATTGTATGCTTTGCAGACTTCCCCACTAGTTTGGGCTCATTGAGAGTAATGTTGGTATCAGGAGTAGGAGCAGAGACATAGTCAAAATAAACAAAAATAAGTGGGGATCAGGAGGTGAACAAATAATTTTCTATCATTAGCTGGGGAAGTTCTTGGGGAACTTGTCAGGCCTAACCTACAGCTAGTCTTTAGGAAACTATGACCACCTTGAAAAATAGGAAAATGACTAAGTTGTTGTTTGAAAACATATTAGTCACTAACAACTTTGTATTTATAGTTAAGATTTCACAAATGAAATTACTTCACTCAGCCGTATGATGTTGTTTACTCTCTACTGGCTTTTGGCTTTATCCTTGCTTCTCGTTATTCAACTTTGATCCTCTATCTTTGCCAAATTCCCAGTAGTCTGACTTGCTCCACTATTATCTCAACCCTGCCCCAGCTCTCCAGCGAGAGTCTGTGTTATTAGTTCACCCATTCCTGGCTTCCTCACCATCTGACTTCTTGGCCTAGGCTCCTGAACTCTGAACCTTGTATTCTTCCAAATGGCCTCCTTCCCCAAGAGGGAAGACAGTCTTAATTCCTAGGGAGAAAGTAAGTGTTTGACTCTGGTCTTTCCTTTCTAGTTTCTTTTCTTCTGAGGGTCACCAGCTGGAATACTTAGTGACTCACTCCTACCTGCATTTCTGTGCTGCCGTATTTTGGTCAAACTGCCCGCTGTGGTATGCATTAACTCTTTAGATCCTACGTATTTCACACCAGTGTCATAAGAGTTCTACACCCCTCTCTTCCATGAACAGGCTCTGCTACACTCATGCGTGCTCTCAGCCAACAAATTAATGTTGGAAAGCCAGTTAAGCACTTATAGCTGTGTGGAAGGCATTTGGGGGCTCACAGGACAAATATTAATATATCAATGTTGCTGGATTCAAGGGCACTTACTTTATTCTTGTTGAGACAAAAGTTAAATTTGTGTGAATGGACTTTCCTTTTTGTAAATAAACACACCCTGCACCACTCCAGCACATGAATAAAGTTTCCAGAAGAAGTTCTCACAAAGAGACTACAATTTTGTCAGACTCTGACATTTTCTTAAAGTTGTCTTCTTGTCTGTTACTTCTACCACTTTATCCTATGTCATGTTTCATTTTCTCCAGGCCAAACATACAACAAAAATTCACTTCAGAACAGTACACATAGGTTTTTAATCTCAAAATGTGTTATTAAATAGTAGGTAAAATAAAATGTTAGTGAACGACAACCACAACCCCTAGCATCTCACTGCCTAGTTTGTCAACGGCGGAATTGGAGAAAGGGCAGATAGGTTTTCAGGATATGTACATGTAAAGGAGGTTGTAAGTAATGAATGACATTTGGCTCAAGGCCAATTCTTGCTTTGCTTTTATAGGCCCTAGTGAGAAAACTAAAATTTTTCAATTCAAAGGACACTAGGAAAAGGGAAAAAAAAAAACAAAAAAAAAAAAGGACATAATCCAAGCTAAAATTCATATTCTAGAGCTACCTTTACTAAATAATCTTCTTAGGCTGGAACTCGTGTGCAGCCACTTTAACTAGTCCCTTCTCCTCTGGCGTCCTACCTGCCTTTTGGCCATGTGGTAGTCCTTGCTGATTTCTAGCTTTCTGCAACCTATCAATGTGAACAGCATTCTCCTTCCAAGTACAGACAACAACTGGTAAAATCAAGCCTTTTCCTATGTTAAGCCTTCCTAGGATATCTCAGGTACATCGGGAACTTCACTTCAAAATTGCTCTTCAGAAGGTCTTGCCTAACTTTAGTTTTATATATAACTGATTTATATATAACAAGTATTAATTATTGTAATACTTTATCACTTCCTGGATTAGGTTTTCAGTCCTATCTCTCCAAAAACTTACCAAAGACTTTTTTTTGGATGAGTCTAGAATTCACCACAAAAATATGCAATATATAGTGTTAATGACTGTTTATTGAAGTCTGCAGATGCAGATAATGATGCTGGAATATTGTGAAAGGTAGTCTAGCCTTCATTGGCATCCCTTTTATTGGCTATTCACAAAATCAGTAGCTACTAAAGTATTTCTTTTATAGGCTGCTTGATCATTATCCCTATCCTAGTCAAAAAATATCTCTGCCATAATGGTCTTCTACCATCAAGGACTCAATCTCTAGCAAGTGTTTCTAGGCTAACACTGAGAGTTTCAGAATAAAAGTTGGGGAGAAAACTGTCTCTTTCTCAGTTCATGGCAGGGACTAGACATCAGTTCTGCCTGCTTGCTCCTCACCCCTACAATTCACATACCCCTTGGTGGTTTACCCTTTCTTGGTCCTTTGACCGCATGCACCTAGCTGCCCAGTCAACTTGTAAGGATCTCCTGGGTGCTTTTTGTTTGCACGGACTTTGAGCTTCTTGCTGCTGCTTGCTGTTGGATGTTTACCTACCTGAATTTGGACTCACCAGCTACCCACATTTCTTGTCCACGTGGAGACTGCTTCCTGCTCTGAAAGCCCTAGTCCTTGATCTACTGTTACTCATGAGTGAAGAGAGTAACTTGCTTTTCAGGAGATTAAATGTCAGAATTGTTTGTCTGCAATTACCGTATCCTCTCCAAGAGCATCCTTGTAAAATCCAGTCTCTTCCTAGTGTAGCTTCCTTGCTTCAGTTTTCTCTGGTGCTTCAACAGGTTCATCATGTCAATTTCAGTCTTTATGTGCCTATTTCAAAAATCTTGAAATGAGGTGTACTTTATTTTGGTATGAAAAGACTGATTGCCATTCAATAACTCATTATTGATTGGGTCATTATTGGTAATGAGGAGTGGTGCTTAGGGGTTTTCTGAAAAAACTGGAAATAAAGTACAGTGCAGTTGATATCCATGACAGCCAGGTCCCAATCTGGGAGAAGCTTGATGGCCATTTCTAAATCAATTTGGAGAAGTTGGAAGAGAATGTAGACGAGAGGAAAAAATGCTGCAGTGGATATTAGACAGATACAGATCCCCATCCCAGAACTGTTGCTCACTCCCTAGGAAACTCTGGACATGTCATTTAATATAATATCTCTGAATTTCAGTTTCTTCCAAATTTCATACTACTAAGAATTAAGTGAGACAGTGTATATAAAGGGTGTAGCACAATACTTTGATCAAAGTAGGTCCTTAATAAATGCTAGTAACCCACGTCCTCTCCAATGAGATGCACCTTTCTTTACACCGCCATTGCTTTACACACAAATTTGATTATATTAGCCTCTTAAACAGTTCAGTATCTTGGAATGAAGTAAACTTCTTAACATGGCCACAATATCTGATTTTACCCACTAAAGTTCCTAAGACATGCTGGTGTACATGTTCAGGAGAGTATTTCCTCCTACCTGCTATGTAGCTTTAGTGTTTTGGAAGAACACTTTTTGTCTTTTAGTGTTGTCTCTATTGCCTATTTACAAGTTTAGGGTTGAATGGAGGTTTTCCATGTAGATGGTAGAATAAGGTCACATAATAACTGAGCAAAATCTTGAGCAGTTGGTCTGTTCTTCTGCTGGATGGATAAAAGTTGGGGCTGTAAAAGAAGGCCTTCACTAGGTCTCAAAGGGAGGGCCTAAAAAGAATTCTCTGAATACACAGTGTATATTGTTTATTGGGATGGAGACTGTGCTATCAATGGCCTCAGTTCCCATGCAGTTCCTGTGTGGGAGCGGTGGACATGCTCCCTTAGTGCAGGCCTGGCCATCTCTAGATAATGACCTTGCCCAAGTCTGTGTGTCGCTCTAGTTCTCACCCCTTTCTCATTCTCTCTTGTACCACATCCCCTTTATCTGCTGTATTTCTCCACACTGAGGAATTCTTTCTGGATCAGAATTAAAAGCTATCTGTAAATCACATGTGATTGTTCCCCAGTCTATTGTCTATGTTTACTAGTCTTTTTTTTTTTTTTTCTTTGAGATGGAGTTTCATCTTGTTACCCAGGCTGGAGTGCAGTGGCATGATCTCGGCTCACTGCAACCTCCGCCTTCTGGTTTCAAGTGATTCTCCTGCCTCAGCCTCCTGAGTAGCTGGGATTACAGGTGACTGCCACCACACCCGGCTAATTTTTGTATTTTTGGTAGAGACAAGGTTTCACTATGTTGACCAGGCTGGTCTCAAATTCCTGACCTCATGATCCACCCACCTCGGCCTCCCAAAGTGCTGGGATTACAGGCGTGAGCCACCGTGTCCGGCCCTATGTTTACTAGACTTTCTATTACCATTGATGGTACAAATCTCCATCCCAGTAAACAATATATCCTGTCATTCAGAGTCATAGGTTTTTGAACATATTTTTTGGTGGTAGTTGTTTCTTCGTTTCCCCTGGACCACCCTCGACCTGATGCAAATGAACTCAAAGATTAAAGACACAGGAAGAATGGAACACGAGAAAAAAAGAATACATTGGTTAATATTTTGAGGACAATATTCCACCATGTAAGTATAATTCTATCACACGGAAATGTTCTAGGACCTATCCACCATTTGAACAGTATCTGTATGGGAAAATATTGTTAGGAAGGTATGACCAGCTGCTGTAGGGAACCACCAGGGGAGACTGCTTCCCATCATCCTATTCACATAGCCACTAAGCAATTGAACCAAGGACTCCTCCAGCTATGATCTGGGCAGCTGAGAATCTGGAGCTACCTAGAGCAGTGTAAATCTTCAGATATCCTGCTCCATTCTGGGCTTGCTTCCTGCCTTGTTTGCCTATTGTCTCTTGAGCTTTTCTTTGTATTTGGAACCACTAATAGCCCTTTCCTTTGAGCAAGGATTTATCTTCTTCCATGTTGACTGTGACTAAACAAAGTCTCTGTAGCTTTGGCTGTTATCTCCTGTCTCTGAAACTAGCCTATAGCTTCTTTTTAAGAAAAAAAAAATGGGGACAGACAAGGGAAAATCACTGTTCAGGTCTAATTCTGAAATTTGCCACTATTTGGTCTCAGGGAAGAATCTGTGCTTTAGTCTTAAATCATTGGAACTCACTTCTGAAATTAGACACTTGAGTTGAGAATTACATGCCTCACACAAGGATTTAGGCACATAACAGACTGCACTGACATGTGCCCTCATTTAGGAGAGAATATACAGTCAGTTTATATCAGGAAAGTCATCCTAGGCATTCTGTCCCAGAAGCCAGAGCAGGCGTTCTGATGTGGAGACAGGGAGCCTCTGAGGGAGGCACAAAAAGGAGGAGAGAAGATAGGACAAGGCCTGTGTAAGAGGGAACTGCCATCCATTTTCCTCTGTCCTCAGCAACCCTTGCCTAGCTCTACAAATCCTACCGTGGGTTATTTCTAGACTGTTGCTAAAACAGGGATGAATGGTGGGGAGAAGATAAAATGGGAGAGTAGAGGAATTCCAGGATGGGATGGGAAATTCAATCACCATTTCATTAGTTAAGTTTTGCATGAGTCAGTTGTATGTATATGAGGAACTACCTGGAAGATTGGACAGCATTTTGCATTCTTGAATAAGATAACTGATACCTGAGTGAATTTGCCAGCTTCCCAAAGAACATCTTCCTAAATTTTGGGTTTGAAATCTCTGTCTTTCTCAGCATTTTCCACAAGTGTTCATACTGACCATGTTAACCACCTTGCTGTTTATGGGATCAGTGCTATTTTGGTTCTATAATGTCTTTTCTGGAGCCTCATGAAGGTCAAGGTCTCAGAGAGCATTTAGAGAATGAATGAAATGTTTTTTTTTTCTATAAGTTAAGGTAGCAAGACTTTGTGGAAAATTTCCTAGGATTGAATGGTTGGAATAATAAGAGCCCCTATTTATCGAGTATGTTCCATGTGTCAGGCACTGTGCTTGCCTCTCAGTTCACATACAATAATTCATTCTATGTTCAAAATAATCCCATGAGGTAGCATCATGACACCAATAACTGCCAGCTGCAGAAGACACCTATGAAATGAATGGGGAGACAGTGGGAGACATCTGAAAAGAAAATCTCTGGTGGGAAGAATGCCAATTAAAAAGAACAAGACTGAATTCATTATTAGAATACCTACAAAATACATGTAGAATAGGGTATATATACAAATATGCGTGTGTGTGTGTGTGTGTGTGTGTGTGTGTATAGAGAGAGAGAGAGAGAGAGACAGACAGCCAGGCAGAGAGAGAGGTCGGGGGTGTTCAGCCAGCAAGTGAAAAATATAATTTGAAGAAACTGGTGCCAAACAACCAAAAAATAAGCACAAAAGACAAATCACCAGTGCACATCTATAGATCTTATGGAATAGGTGGATCTGATTCCAATAGAAATTGGGAGTTTCTAGGAAGTTGATGAGCATTGATGACATTTTTGCAGTGTTTTATACCAGCCTCTTGGTCTCATCCTTTACAACTCCATTGAGTGGAGCAGATTCTGGTATGTGTAGTTTTCCAGGACTCATGAAATCATAATGTTAATAGTAATATCCAGATTGTGTTGTATATTGAACTATGAGATTTGAGCACTTCTGTTTTTAAACAACCCTCAGTATCTCCAAAGGATGTAAAATGCCTGGCAGTTTTATGAATATATTATAAAGTACTTGAACCTCTGTGTTTATAATATGCAAACATCAATGTACACATTAATCATGCCATAGCCCTTGTGTGCTATGATATGAAGCTTGTGGTCAGGCAGGAGGGCAGTTGAAATCCTCTTGGAACATAAAAATATTGAATGTTGCTAATGGACGACTAATTGATTAAAAGGGAAATTTGTTGATTTTAATAATGTAATTTGCTGAGTATCACTATAGAAATTTTTAAAAGAAAGAAAAAGGTTTAAATCTCTAAATCTGTGCTAAAAGAGCCAAGGTTAGGATAAGGGTGTAGCATAGCTCGTTAGCATTGTTAAAAATAATGATCAAGTTAATTAAAATTGAATTATAGCGGAACCATCTAAACAGACTCATGACAGCCATTATAATGAGTTCTATTAAAGGTGGTAATAACGTTTAAACTGTTTGGAAACAAACTCAATAATTTTTATAAGAAATCAATAGTGCACATTTCTCTCATGTTCCCATTAGTAAAACTGTAGTAGCAGAATATTTAGACTATGGACTCTAAAAATTGCTGTGAACCTGACTGCTCTGCAGAGGATTCTGTAATGTATTAGTATTGTGTATGCTATCAGAGAAGAGTTGTAGCCAACTGTAACCCACATCTGTCCTCCCTCCCTGCAGCACTCTTCCACCTTGAAGCACAAGGGCAACACTGCAGGAGAGGGGAGGCCCTAAAGCCGAGGTTTCAGTCTTTTCCCACCTCTTGGGAACTCTTTTAATGTCAAAATATTTAAAAGTCCTTTCACATATAAGTAGTTGTATTTTTAGTATCCTATTGATGAATGACACAAAAACTGTGAATTCAGTAGTAATTTACATTTTATTACTTACAACTTCTACATACATACAAAGGGCAATTTTAGTGAGATTTTGTTCAGATCTACAATGTTTTAGTTCTCAGACAAAGGCAGAGCTTCTGTGTTGTTCTTCCCTTTCCCTGTCACCCCAGGATAGGGCCATTGGTATAGGGAATTTGGAGGGGAAAAGCATAGGTCGCTTTCCACAAGGGCTGTCTCCTTGGGAATGTCTCCTTTGGAATGTCTACTGGGGCAAGTAGTTGCAATTGAAGTGCAATAAAATTAAACAAAGCATGAAGCTTGATTTTGATTTTCTTCCCCTGTATTCTGAGTATTGAGGTTTTATGTAATGAATAATTAAAAGGCATTTCCTATGGTAAATAAATCTTTATTGAGCTCGGAAATGACCAATGATGTTAGTAAACATCATTCAATGTGGATCGCATATTGATCTTTTGATTGTAGCCTTTTAAATAAAGAACTTGTTTTTTATGTTAAAGTCTCATGACTGCTCAAAACCTATACAAAGTTCTGATAAACACCCATAAGTTGACTTACTGAAACTCATTAGCAGTATAAGAAGTTATTACATAAATTTGTCATAGCTTTCTAGGTTGTTACAAAGCTATGTGTTCACAGACTATTAGTTCACATTTGAGAACAGTATGCTGACCTTGCAAAAGTTAATTTTCAGTGGGGAATTCCTGTAGTTATTAAATAAAAAATGCAATCATAGGCTACTAATCTACATTGATGAAATGCAAATGCAAACTTTTACTATTAATGAGTTTATTTGTTAGATTATACATAATGATAGTTCCTAGGAAATGTAACCTGTTCTTATAAAATCAACATGAGTATAACACAGTTTAATTAATAATTTACTCACATTAACAATATTTAATTTTTGGCCTATTGGACTTTATGTTTAGAGATTATTTTAAATAATCTCTGAATATGATAACCTTTTAAAAGAAACTGAACATAGACAAGGTTAAATTTAAATAAGCATGTTAGTTCTACAGTTGGCATTTTTTACTATAAAGAACAACTTTATTATCACTGTATTTTCTCTACATGTAAAATTAACATAAATCCTTATTCTCAAAATTTTAAATTAATAGATTCTTCATGTGCAAAATTTATTATTTAAGTAGCCATTTGATTCTAAATATTTTTTACAAATCCAATGGGGCACTCCTTATAAGGGGTTAATAAATCAATTTATATATTATAAGGAGCTTAACTATTTGATTTATAAAATTAATTTTATTAAGACCCAATGAAATTGAAGTGTTTACAACAATCCCCCCAAAAAAACAAAGGAGAAGTAGAAAAAAATAAACAACTTCTGAATCACTTTTAAGCCTACAAATTATATTTCTATATATATTGTCACCTTTTGGCTGAAATAAGTGTGGCAATATAAGCAATTAAAACTCAGTGTTAAAATAAAAGATTTTTGTTGTTGTTGTGTTAGGCTTTCTTAGTGGAATGCTCAATCGGGAAATTATTTTAAGGTTTGTAAACTGATTTTCGGAAGATTTGATACTATCATTAGATTTCTGTTTTACTGATAAAGAGTGTTTTTTTTTTTTTAATTGTACAGTTCAAAACCAGAGATTCTGTGCAATGGATGCCAAGAAAAACTCACATGAGAAATTTTCATATTAAATATGTCATCGTCTTCTGGTTTTCATAGCAATGTGTTGATAACTGAAACAACAAATGAGCAAAAATGTAAAATATGTCAAAATATCTTCACATACTGTTTAAAGTATTGGCTGGAGTCTGTCTAAAATAATGATAGAACATTACTGCATAAAAAGTAAGTCTTTTGTTTGCTGTGAAAATGATGCTAGTAACTTTCAGAGGCTAGATATTAGCCAAGAATAAATGTTCATGTTGCAACATCATTTCTGCATTACCTTAGAGGAAAACGGAAAATTCACTTTAAATCATTTTTGTTCACTCATTCTAAATGATTTAATGTAAATTTCTTGAAAACACAGACAAATCTGAATTGACTTTGCATCTAGCACTGGGCCTCACATTTAGGAGGTATTACACACTTTTGTGCCTGTTTAAGGGAGGCATTGCTGTGTATGATAATCAGTTACTTTCTTGAATTTGCTCATTTCTCCCAATATGCTTCTGCTTTATGAAATTACCATTATTGGGCTTAACTACTTCCCCTATGTGCTTCTAATTCTTTGTGATAGTACTTGAGTATTGACAGCAGTTTAAAAACTTTAGACAGGAATATGGGAGATTTTTACATTAATAATGAATGTTTATGAACTGGTTAAAGTTTAGGCTTTAGACTTTAAGCTCCAAGTCGCCAACTAGCAGGAATGATGGAAATCCCCATCCAATTAAGCTTTCTCTCACAGAGTACTGAGTAGCTTATGTCTTCTCCCTGGAAATCACCACAGATCTCAGTGCTGCTGTCCACTCCCTTACCTGGTGGCCCTCACCTGCAGCAGGATTGAACCTGAAGGTACAGCTGGGATTGATCTTGCTGTATATGCTGACTGCTTCTACAGATGCTGAGCACTGCCATGCCCCAACCTAGGTTAGAGAAGCTTTCTCTACATCGCTATTAAAATTATTTGGTTACCCAAAAGGTGGTCTCATTCTCTGTTCTTTGATTTTTCAATCCCTTTTCTTTCTTTCTTTTTTTTTTTTTAAGAGACAGGGTCTCACTCTGTCACCCAGATGGAGTGCGGTGGTACAATCATAGCTCACTGCAGCCTCAAACTCTTGCATTCCAGCAATCCTCCCACCTCAGTCTCCCAAGTAGTGGGGACTACAGCAACAAGCCACTACACCCAACCACAGTTCCCTTTCTTGAATGTGGAATCATTTTCCCCCAGTTTGAGTTAGAGAACATTTGAATGGAATCATCTAATGTCCTATCCAAAAGGATTATTTTTCTTTAAAATGCATCAGTGTCTTAGGCTGAAGTTCTGGTGTCTCCGTTTCCAAATATTGGGACTATTCCACATGATCATCATTTAGAAGCCTCTTTTACTCACTTGTCTATCCTTGAGTAAAGCACACAAGATTGAAGAAAGTCATCCATTGAAGACATCAAGAAAAATTGCTCAGCATTTAGAAAGGCTACCATTTGCCCTCCCCAGCCTGAGCCCCAGTTGAGTCTCATCTTAAAACTCAGCCTAAGCTCGCCATTCTTGCAAAGTAAGCCTTCACAAAGCTTGCTTGCTCTCATTTTCAAACACAAACTCGGGAAAAGAAAAGCAAAAAAAGGAAAAGGAGAGGACAATAATTTTGTAGTCCTATTTTTGTCTGCTTAATAGCCCACATCTTGAACTTCCCTTTAATATTTATCTTCTTGGAATATCCTCCTAGTTTATTTTGAAAATCTTTCAAAAGTCCTATTTTTTAATTGATTTTCTAGGAAGTTTATGTTTGGTCATTTCTCAAATATTAAGGAACTAGTTATCTCCAACACTACTTCTTACATAATCAGCCTCGGCCTATCTTTACAACGTCTTAAAAAAACAAGCTTATAATTTCAAAAATTTTTTTAGTTTCACTTCAAGATCTTAGTTTTAAGATTTTGAATACAACACTCAGTATTGAGGGACTAACTTTCAAGTTATTGAATTATCTGAACCATTTACTATTCCACTTGCTGATACTCCCCTTGGCTTTTTGGCCAATTCACTGTCCATTAGCACCTCTCACAGATAGTGGGCACGAAGAAAAAAACAGTTAATTTTGCTATTGGTTGGAATAGCAAGAAGAGCAGTTAATTTTGCTATTGGTTGGTAACTTGAATAAAAGATCTGATAGTGTAGGACATTAAAATTAATACTTTAAGTGGGATTTAAAATTGGTCTGTAGGAGAACAACAATCTTCCTCCTCACAAAATAATGCAATAACAGTTATTTTCAAACACTTGGCCAATATAAGTGATATATGAAAGGGAAATTGTGCTGTCCCTATTTGCATAGGGAGATGCTGTTGTTGATACATCAGTGAAAAGAATCCAGACTTTGTACTTGAATACCCTAAATTCAAATCTTTTCTCCATCGTTTATTAGCTTATGTGACTGTGAATAAGATATATACAATGTTTCTCTTTGTTCTCTCTTTTGCAAAGTGAAAATAAGGATAAATTTTTCATAGCTGCTGCAATAAAGACTTCACATATGGGAAAGGCACATTAATAACTATAAGGAATATTCTTATTTTATCATTATCATTATTAATGTGTGTTTGGATTAGTTATATTGATTCATTTACACTCTCTTATCTAGTTTTTATGGAAGATAATTTAGTAAGTTGATGGTCCTGTCTGCACTCTATAACAATAAAACATTTTAGTCTTCTTGACAATCTAGTTGGTTTTAGATGACTTAAAACAATGACCTCAGCTCCAATTTTCTAGTTAGCAATCCAAATGTTGATCAAATCTAACATTTGATCAACAACGGGATCAGTTATGCCTAGTATCTGAGTTATTTAACAGTTTTAACAGCTTAGATTTGTATCTCGACTCTGTATTCTTTTATCAGTGGGGTAAGAACGTACAAAGAGGTAAATGTTCTCTTTAAATTTCAAATTATCTGAGATGAGATAAAGCAGGCAATGCAGAGAGGGAAAGAACAGAATTGATGCCAAAAAAACCATTATTTAAAGAGCTTGTGATATGATGAAAATAGGATGAAATGAGGATTTCCTAGACAGATGATAAGGTTTGGAATATACATGACAATGCAATTAGAAACATGAATTATGAATGTGAAGAACTTATTGATAACTTGCTTTCTATTATCCTGAGTATAAGGGAATAGGAAACCATTTTAAAAGTCACACATGTAACTTAGGAATACTGTATAATGATTCTTGGGAGAAGAATGGTGTTATTTCAATGGCAGTATTTAATTTTCTAAAAAACTTAAAAGAGAAGATTCCAAAATGTGAATATTCTTGAAATCTACAAAATGGCATGTGTAGTCACAGTAAGCCCATTCTGTTGTTGCTCAGGTACAATTAGATTTCTAAATATTTTAAATGTCATTCAGTATTACACTAAGAGTTGAGCCCACAAGTGAACAGTTGCATGTCTGGAGAACTATTTCACTTTATGAGTATGCATATGTGATATTAAATGTTCCTGGTGTGTGTGTGTGTGTGTGTGCGTGCATGCACACACATATGCCTGTACTCATAAGCAAGTAGAGAAAGGATAGAGAATGTGTTGAGCTAAAATGTGAATGACTGCATATTAAAGGTTGTCTTAGAGAAATTGTGAGTCAACAAAGCACAAGGAAATTCTAGACTAGTAAGGGATTTAGAAATGACCAGAGTAGGTATAAAGCAGAAACTTTCTCTGGGAGCTGATTGGAGAAAACCTGCGCATCACGGAAGGCAGAGATTAATTCTTTTTTCTTTTTCTTTCTTTTGAGACCGAGTCTCGCTCTGTCGCCTAGACTGGAGTGCAGTGGTGCGATCTCTGCCTCCCGGGTTCACGCCATTCTGTTGCCTCAGCCTCCCAAGCAGCTGGGACTACAGGTGCCCGCCACGACGCCTGGCTAATTTTTTGTATTTTTAGTAGACAGGGGGTTTCACCATGTTAGCCAGGATGGTCTCAACCTCTTGACCTTATGATCTGCCTGTCTCCGCCTCCCAAAGTGCTGGGGTTACAGGCATGAGCTACCTTGCCCGGCCGAGATTAATTCTTTAACAGAATCCAGCAAATTCCTGAATTTAGGTTTAAACAGCATAAAAAGAAGCATTTTGAGACTGGGAGCAGTGGCTCACGCCTGTAAGCCCAGCACTTTGGGAGACTGAGACAGGAGGACGCTTGAGCCCAGAAGTTTGAGACCAGCCTGGGTAACTTGTAGAGACTTCATCTCTACAAAATAAATAAAAAATTAGGGCCGGGCGCGGTGGCTCATGCCTCTAATCCCAGCACTTTGGGAGGCCGAGGTGGGCGGATCATGAGGTCAGGAGACTGAGTCCATCCTGGTTAACAAGGTGAAACCCCATCTCTACTAAAAACACAAAAATTAGCTGGGCGTGGTGGCAGGTGCCTGTAGTCCCAGCTACTCGAGAGACTGAGGCAGGAGAATGGTGTGAACCCGGTAGGCAGAGCCCGCAGTGAGCTGAGAACATGCCAGCGAGACTCCGTAAAAAAAAAAAAAAAAAAAAAAAATTATTAAGTAGCCTTTGTGGTGCATGCCTGTGGTCCCAGCTATTCAGGAAGCTGAGTGGGGAGGATCCCTTGAGCCTGGGAGTTCGAGGCTGCATTGAACTGAGATGGAGCCATTGCACTTCAGCCCATGGGACAGAGTGAGACGCTGTCTCAAAAAGGAACATCTTCATTGGAAACCAAGGTTTGACTCTGGGCTCAGGCCAAAAGGATCTTGCTTTGGTTAGTAATATGATCCAAATCATTATACAAAATAGGCACATACACAGAGGTAAAAAACAATTGGACATACTAGACATATTCAAAATGTTATTACTTATCTCTAAGTAGGGAGATCATGGGCAGTTTTAAATTTCTTCTTTTAAGATTCTCTGTAGCTTCCAAGTTTCATGAGTTGAGCTAATTAATTTTGTAATTAGACAAAAACCAATAGACAGTACTTTGAAAGTAAATTTAATCATTAATATTTTGGAACCATCTACTTTGGGGTCTGGTGGATGAGAGAGTGTGATCCAAAAATATGTGAATTCAAAGAAAGTGTGGTGATGGTTGATACTAGGCTCCTCTCAGGATCTTAATGGGCACATAATGTGCTTCATTTTTAAAGCTGTTGACTGTTAGAAGGCATGTGGTAGAATTATAGAGGCCATAGATGACCCATGGACACAGCAGATTTTTCTATCATGCTCTTTCTCTCCTTGATTATCTTACTTACAGGTATTTAGCTGGATTGATCTTTCCCGCCATTTTAACAACAGTAATACATCTTTCCCTGAGTCATGTGATCCAAAGTGTTGGAGAGGGTAGGCACGAAGCTCCCTTAATCTCTTTCCACCTTACTTAGCTCAGACAAAGCTGGACTTTGTAGAAAAGAAACTTCTACCAGGAAATAAAAAGAAAAAACAAGAAGAGATGTTTAGAAACAGACTTGCTTTAAAAGGCATAGCCTTCTATCTGAATCCTGAAATCAGATCTTGGCAAATCCCAGTACCCACACAAATTCTGCACTGTTGGTGAGAGCTTGTTGAAAATGTTAGGATTTTGGCAATTCTTGACTATTCAGTTTTGTTACTGTGTTTTTTGCCCTCTTAGGAATGTATGTTTTCTTAAAAGAAAACATAAATAAAAAGCTCCAGTATCTGATATTAATGGACAATAGGGTAATATGACAATGAATTACTCTATGCTAAGGTTTTCAAAGAATCTGACATGGAATCTGGTGAAAACTTTGCAATTTTAAGTTAGTGAAGTACATTAAAATACATTTTCATCCATACTCGTTTAATAGTAACATTTGAGCCATATACTTTAAATATTAGACAAAGTAATTGTAGAAACACTGGCTAAGCTTTCCCTAACTAAATTCCATTGAAAGAATGGCCTGATAGAATCAGTGTCCGGGGCTTTGTCTGTGGAGGGGTTTCTTTCCTTGACTCTGGCAATACCAACACTCAAACAACTTGTCCAAATGTAGTATGGCCATTATCTTCCTTCTCTCTTCCTCCGCTTTCATTTCTAGATCTCTGGAATCCCCCTGGTCCTAGAGTATTGTACATCCTCCCTGTAAATACTGAAGTTCTTCAAACTCTGCCTGCCATTATACTGACCTTTCATAGACTTTTTTTCCTAAAGGTGTCTAGGACCTGAAGATCCTGGAAAGTTAGCCCTCACCCTTGAATCATTTCTGAGTTTTGTAGAGTTGGTTTGAGGCACACCTTTAACTCATAATTGAGGCTGACTGATAAAACTCAGCTTTAAGTAACCCTCTGGGCAAGTTCTGAGCAGAGACCCAGGGAGCTGAATGTCGGACACCACCTCCCTGGAGTCTGTATCAGTCACATCAGCATTCTCTGACTAGAATCAGGTTTCAAGGGTCTTGTTCAAGAGTTTACTCTCTCCTTTAAAGATGCTACAATACATATAAGGGATGTCCCCTGGTCCCAATTAATCTACAATAAGAGATGAATAGTATAGTCAGAGGCCAGAGAACACCACGCAGTTTCTAGTTCAGGTTGTATTCTCTTGTAACAGACTCCTTGCTGAGGGGCTTCTAGAAAAGGAATGCAATGGTCCATCTCTTTCTAAGTAGGAGGGGAAGAAGGCGTTTGTATTGGTGGATATAACTCCTTTCCTATCCTCTCAACTGTCTAATCCCCAAGTGACAACCATCCTCTCCTTCTGTTGTACTTTCTATCTTAAGATAATCACATATATCACACACACCAATGAAGTACTATCAATTGCAAAGGGTGGAGACAGAACCAGAAGATGGGAAGGAAAAGGCCTTGAACATAGCGGGTGCGTATGTTAGAGGTGTGTCTTAATCTTTTGGACTAGAGACTACCCAGTAACCACCCTGAGTTCAGTTTTGTATCACTTTGAGACTAAATGTGGTAGTATTTGTTAGATCCTGAAATAAGTTACTGACGTGACAGTTTCCTTGGTTTTTTTAAATGTCCCAATCTTGAATCATAATTATTGGCACTTGTCTTCCTGAGGTGTTTGAGTCCATCAAATGTGTGCAAATTTCATTTGTGTTAATGTTATCATTTTCCAGCTTTCATCTGAAACTGCCCATCAGCATTCACCTGCCAGGGTGTTGCTAGAACATGTAAGGCCATGTGGGTTGATGAAGGTCATTTTTTCCCACCAATTAGATAATAAGTTACATTACTTCTATCTTAGGAATTCCATACATACTTTTTAAATGAAATATGAAACACAATTTTTTCCCCACACAAATTAATTTGATTCATTAAAGGGCTGAGAATTCTCCCGCCAGAAAATCAAGTTTATAATAGGACCTCAGCATGGGAAGGGGTAGATTGGTTTCTCCAAGAACTTGGAGAAAGAGGATAAAAGGAAAACATATCAGAGTCCACTCAGCTTTTATTTTGGTGTTTCTAAAACTGAACATGTCCTCTTCTTCCACATCCTTCTCTCACCGGAGCTCCCTAGTGAGAACACCCCCATTATGTGTCTTCAGGATATCTGGTGATGATTTCTAAAAGAGAGATTTTATTATTATTATTAGTAGTAGTAATTGTTTGAGATGGGGTCTCACTCTGTCACCCAGGCTGGAGTGCAGTGGCACAATTATAGCTCATGGCAGCCTTGACCTCCTGGGCTCAAGAGATCTTCCCACTTCAGCCTCCCGAGTAGCTGGGACTACAGGTATGCGCCGCCACGCGGAACCTTTTTTTTTTTTTTTTTTTTTTTTTTTTTTTAATTTTTTTGTAGAGACAGGAGTCTCATTATGTTGCCAGTTTTGGTCCGAAACCCCTGGGCTCAAGCGATCCTCCTGCCTTGGCCTTCCAAAGTGCTAGGATTACAGGACTGATTCACTCTAAGTGGCCTTCTAAAACAGAGATGTTTACAAAGCTTTTTGAAATAATTTTACTCAGCATGCCAGGTAACCAGAACTGTAAGATCACAATTTGAAACAGACATTTTGGTGATGGTGGGAAGAGACGGCCTGCATCAAAATAATCTTTACTAGTTTGTCTTTTTGCCTCATATTGTATAATTCCGAGAGTTCTTACACCACGGTAAGAAAGTAATTATACTTTGAATTTCTCTAAGGCTCTAACTAGAGGGCATCCATCTAAATGTGCATTTCCAGGAATATTGGTTTAATGGCCCAGGTAATTCTGATTGGAGAAATAAAATTTTAGCGAGACAAGAGAGTTGGTAGAAGGAAGTAAAACCGGCGTGTGGGGTATGGCCAATGAAATGCAGAGCTCACTGTGGTCAGGAGACTTGTATTCACTAACCTCCTCGCGTCCACAGCCCCAGATCTGTGACCAACACGTATCTATGATGCACTTGAAAGGAACGAGCAAAGCCAGATGCGGAGGAACCAGGCAGGGCGCATTTTGTCGGTGGAGCCCGGTGGTGTAGCTCAGGCTCTCAGATAACCCAGGCGTTGGGAGGGCGGGGCTCCTGCCGGCCTCCCCTCTAGTGCGGCTGGAGTCCTGTGAAGCTACCAGTTGCCAAATGAAATCCGAAACCTCGGGCTGTATCTGAGGGTTGGCCCCACTCAGTTGTTCCAGCCTCTTGTACTGTATATTTACACATTCACACACAATCACCCTTTCTAACTTCTGGGACTCTTTGCGCAACTGCTAGGATTTCTCAAGTGCGTGTGGCAACACAGCCCAGCTCCGGGTGGAAACCAGCAGGGCTCTGGAGGGGCTCGGAGACAAGGGGAGCTGTCAAGGCTGCGGCGGGAACCAGAAAGGAGCCTGGCGCGGGTAGCTGGGGGAATCCCCCCAACTTTCCACCGCAGGCGCAGCTCTCTCTGCCGTCAATTTCCTCCGAAACCCGCGTTGCGGAGCAGCCTAGTGCATGGGGTTCAACACTTCCCCTTGTTGTGGAAAGTAAAGGAGCCTCACTACCACCTTTTTTTCTTTGCATTTTCTTACTGCTGGTCCTGGGAGGCTTTTCCTTCGGAGCAGCAGCCAGTCCCGCGTCTGTCTTGAGGTCCCAGCAGGGTAGGTGCTGCGGTCGTGAGGGAGTGCGCGGAGCCACCCGGTGAGGGACTGACAAGGCTGCCTGCGCCGGGGGAGAGGGGCTGCGTGGGCGGGGCTGGCTGGGGCGGGGAAGGACAGACCATGCTGATGAAGCGTGGTGTGTGTGTGTGTGTGTGGGTGTGGGTGTGGTTGTGTGTGCGCGCGGCCGCGCGCGCGGCGCGCGCCGGGAGACCAGCAAAGCTTGGTCAGTATGTCCTTCTGGCTTTTAAAATAGATGGAAAATTAAATAAAACGCCTTTTGTACATTCAAAATTCCTCTCGTATCCCATCCTCCCTTTCCCCCTGTTTGTTCCCTCTAGTATCTTATAGAAAGTTCTCTATAAAAAGCAACACAAAGATAGGTTAAATATTAAAACCATATATGATTGTAAAAATATTTTAATTTATAAGTATAAATATTTTAAAAATATAATAATATTTTATAATAGAATATAATTAAAAATATATACAATAGTAATTTGTTAAACACAAGCGTTAGGGAATCTTTTGGTGAAATTTCAAAGCCACTCAAAATAATTTGTCTAAATTTGTTAAAAAAAAGTAACATTTTAATGATAAACATGTAATGTGTTCTCGTTTTTAGAAAATACTTAAGACTGCATTTCTTTTATAAGTACCCAAATAGAAGGGAGATAATGTTACTCTGAATTCCTTAGATAGGTTTTCAATATTAACCAGTAATAGGGAGCCCTGACTTCTTTGTAGACTATATCTCGTTTAATTCATTTGAATTAAACATTAACTCCAAGTAATTTCTGTTTCCAGCACATTTTATGTTACTCTTTTTTTAACCTTCCACAGCATCATTGTTTCAGCTCTTTCTAAAAAGAGGAAATAAATAAATCATGCTGAGTATTTGGAATATAAAAGTTGTTAAGGCTTTGCTTATCCATAAATAAAACAATATGTGTTGCTATGTCTACTAAGTAAGACAAATTCATTGGAATCCAGGGATATTTGCAGTAGAGTTTAAGAGCTTTACTCAGTTACTGAGTAGAAGATGTACAGACAGATTAAATACAAACAGTCTGTCCCCAGTTCCAATTAGAGCTCAAAACCAATCCTTCAGGGCAAAAATGGATGATGCTATTGAACTGGGCATTGTAAAACAAAACACACAGAATGAATATATTAGAAAAAGCCAGAAAACAACAGTAAAGTCACATCAGACTTGTGAAGATCTCACTCCCTCTTTTAAATTTCTTAATACTTCCTCTTCTCTGGGCATATTTCAACTTCTAAGAGAGCTCAGTAATAAAACTTACCCTTTTATCTTCCCTGAGTGCCTGACCTTCAGGTAGCAGGTCCAGAAATCTATTCTCTCTAGAGTCATTACTGAGTGGTCAGAGACTTCCCCTTTACATCTCGGAGGACAGAAATACTGACAAAACTCTGAAATAAATAACATCCTACCATTCATAGGAGGTATATTCTTGGTGGAAGACCTTTAAGTGGGAATAAGATATAAACTGAGTTTTTCAGATCTGGAATTTAGTTTGAGGTATGTGGAAGGAATATAAAAGAGGTATGGTACTAAGAAAAATCTGTAATTCTTTCTGCATCTGGAGGGGCTGTTGAAACTCAGACTGTCCTTGGCTTTCAACTATATTGCTTAGTTTTATTACTTCATCTCAGGGGGTTTGGATTTGAGATGAGGGTGTTTTCTCTGTAGTATTCTTCCGCGCCTTACATACCGTGAATCTGAACTATTTTGAAAACATAAGCCTGATAGTTAGTGGGAAAGAAGTTATCTAGAAAAAAAAAAAATCCACTGCAGAACAAATGGCAATGCACTCTTCCAGACTAGAACATAGATTTAAGTGTAAAAGTGTTTTTGGCTGAAATCCCCAGGGAAATACTTTCAGCTTTTGCTGGGGATAGTAATGGCCAAAGCTCTGAGAGCTTTCACGGATCATGGTTTTATTTACTGTGTGATCTTGGACTCTCCAGGGTGAAGGGTAGGGAGGGGCAGGAAGAGTGAGGAATGTGCAACAGGTGGTGATGAGTAGTCTAAGTCTACTTTGCTGTCTTAGCCAAAGCCCTGTTGGTGTTTACCAACAGTTCCTTTAATATTTTCACTGTGACCTACTGGCCCATTGACGAGTGTTTTCTTTCTGGCTCGATAAGAGTCTGGGTTAGTTTCTCAGGGCTGAAAGCAGGCGGTGCTACTGTACAGTTCAGGCCATGCATTTGTTTCCTGTTCTTAGTGTGTGTGGTGCTGTAGCATCGTCTTAGTTGCTTGTAGTTATTTTCCTGTGAATTTTCTGGCCAGGGTTCTTTTCCCATGAATTGAGCTATGTCATGCTGATTCCTTCTTTCTGCCATGTTTCAGTTTCTGGTACAAATGGGTGCTTTGGAAAAACAAGATGGGGAAGGCAGGTAGAGCCTCAGTCTGGAGCCCAGTAACAAGGGACAGCCACCCAATTGGTTACATGTGGGTGTGGAGGAGGTTGGTGATAACAAGAGCCTGAGACGTCCATTCTTCACTGATCACATTTTATAGAGGAAAAAGCAGAAGATATTTAAAATGGACCGATGCCTGTTTGCTCTTAAAGCCATGGCTAAAGGACTAAGATCTCTCCCAGAAACAGAAAGATATTTAAAAATACAATTGTTAAATGGTCAGCTTAGCCATGAAGTTAATGTTCTTCATGTAAAGAGTGGGAGCCTCACATCGAGTCTCGCAATGGTAACCGTCTGTCTTTGCTACACAAACTCAAACTTTACGAGGTTCTGATGGCTTCAGCAGCTAAGTACAAGCACATTTGGAAGTGGAGGGATTATTGTGATGAAGAATCAAAGAATATTCAGTTTTCAGTGGTTATTGTGTGCATGTGTGCAAAAAAGCAGCATCTACACTCCACGGTGGCATTGCTACAATTAATCTTTACAAAGTCAGATCTAACTGTGTAAGTCTCTTTTTCTAAACCTTTGTTGGATCCCAACGACTTACAATATTTAAACTCTCTAGTATAGCTTCTAAAACTCTTCCAAGCGCTTTCTTTTAGCTCCCCTTCGTGTATAAGGTCTCCTTAGTGTTCAGACTTCTGATCTCTGGTTCATGGATTCATTCTCCTGGAATGCCCTCTGCCTGAAAGTCCCTCTTGATTCTTGGTGGCTCACTTCCAGTGGAACTTCCTTCGGGAAAACTTACCCAATTCCATGAAGAATTAATCATTTCATCTTGTCTGCTTCTATAGCATTTTGAACATACTTTGAATAATTGTTGCAATAATTTTTATGTATTTCCCTGTCCTCTCTCACAACTACTGTGAGTTCCTCACTGGGTAAATTGGTGGTGAGGGAGCCACCTGAATCCAAGCCCCCAGCCCAGTGTTTGAAACATAGTAGACAGCTGTTAATGTTTCCCCAATAAATGGGCTAGTAAAGTCATAAAGAAATGAAATACTGGTGTACTCCAACTTATGAAGATAGTTATATCCCAGAAGTCCATTTGAAAAATGTCTATTTGGTCTCAGAGTTCATTTTCCAAGTATAACAATGCTACAAAACATAATTTACTTTTCAGACCAGCCCACACATGCCTATTTAATCTCTATAATAGATGAAATATTGTGCTTTTGCATATCTAAAGCAAAGGCAAAACAAACAAAAACTACTGTGAAATCATCTTTTTCTTTTGGAAATCACAAAATACACTTGAGTTTAAAGAAAACGGAAACAATTATAATAGATATACATTTTCCACAATTGTTTTTTATATTGTACCATAAAATCTGTAATCTATGAAATCCCAGTGGGAGGTCCTGAATTTGGCTGTGAGGACTAATAATGAAATTAAATTCGGAGATCCTGCTTATGGAATGGGCAATAGTCTTAATTAATCAAACAAAATAGAAACACTAATTTTGGCTATTTAATAATTATCTGGAGTGCTAGTGCTTGAGGGAAATCAAGTTTAATTAAAGGAGAATGTAGAACTGGATGGAGAAGAGGAAATTTAGAGGGACACCTTCTTTCATGTTACTGTTTCTTTATTTTCTTTTCATCTCATTTGAGCACTGAGGCAAATCCAAAGTTTCCTCCTGAAAAAAAAATTGTCTTTGTCTGTAGTTATTTTTGCTGACTAATATGTAGAAAGGGACTTACACACTGTTTAGACTAAAATACATATGGGTTTATTTTATTTTCAGAGCAATGTTACCTTTGTCAAGTGCATGCCTGCCAGTTGGCACGTGGATAATACATATTTTGATCAAGAATTCATACGTGTGGTTCAGGGTATAGCCAGGGATTGAAAGCTCAAATTCCTTCTTATTCAGCATCTCTGAAAAACCTGGAACTACCATCACTGATATTTAAGAGTAATAGTCCAGTTGCTAATTGCTCTACGTTTTCTAAACTCTCCATGTATATCAAACTACATAACCAGAAATGTACTTACTGTAATCACATTACAAAACTTTTTTGTTAAAATGTCAAAATGTCTTTATTACACTATGCTTTAATATGATACCCCCCCCCCCATTTTTTAACTACTGAGAGCCAATATAACAGAGATGAGCTGTAATGGAAAGAAATATCTTGGCACCTTGTGTTATGCATTTTCAAATTCTTTATATAAGGATTCCCATGATAAATTCCTTTTTGCATTGACTGCTGGGAATTTTAAAAGTATATCTCTTCTGATTAACTAGTGGGGTTTTTTGGTTAGAAAAAGGATAGGCTCAAAATTCACCATGCTTCTCATTTTGACTTGTCACCCAAAAAGCTCCAAACGATATTTGATACTCAATTGTACTCTAGTCAAGGTTTTCGTATGACATGGTTCACATCATCCTAATGTAACTTTTAATACCCTTATGATACCCATAAGTGTACTAAGCTAATTAAGCTAAGTTAAATCCATGATGAAAATAGATTGAATAGTTACATCACTTTTTTTTTCTTGATACAATTAAATATTTATAAATTTATATGGTATGGCTTTAGTGTTTTGGAACCAATCATTTTTTTCTAAGTCATTTTTTGTAGTTCCTTGAAGCATTCGCTGTAGTGCTTTTATACTCCCTGATAGATAAAATGACCTTTCTTCCAAATTCTACATTTAAAAAAAAAAAAAACTTAGAAAAAAAATCACGTTTTAGTAACTTTGAAAGTAGATACTAAGGTCAAACGTGAGTTCTTTTCAATATGTGTATCACAGATGTATAGAAGAATTCCCTTAGGGATGTTGCTGAGAAATGTAAGAGAAAACCTTTTGTTTTTTTCTTACAAATTGAATCTATCAATAAATTGAGGCTGATGGAGCTGTAATTAGGGCTGTTTTCAAACCATCAAATTGAACCTTCAAAAAACAAAGTAATTTTCAAATTCTCCAAAAGGAGAATATAACTTTCATTTTGTCTTGAGATTTTTTTCTCTCTCTTTGAATCTAAGATTCTCGTAGTAATAATCATCCTAAAGAATTAAATACTTCTTCTACATACCAAGTATTCCATGAGATATTTTTACATACATTACTTCTGATTCTAGTAGTAATTAGAATTAGTAATTCTAGATGTAATCTATGTTATATTTAATCTAGATATTTTTATTACTATTGTATGGGGATGTTTAGGTTCAAAGAAGTAAATAAAGTTACCCAAGGTAATGTAGACTTGAACATCAAAACCACATCTGCATAAGTCCAGATTCCTTGCCATATTTACTGTGTCCCCTTCCTCACAGTGCTTTCCAATTATGAATTTTAGAATAATAAACTGCATATTTCATGAGTTTCGGCACCCTGATCTCCATATGATTTTCATGAACTGGCCTTGGAACTCTCTAGTACTAGTTCCTTTAAGTTACTAGTTTCTTGATGACAGCCATTTTTTAATGAAATGGCTTATGGAAGTTTCCATTCATATTTTAGATAATATAATTCTAGTGCTGATGAGTTGGGACCTGTGGGATGGGTTACCACTACCAAGTTTGGCTAGTGAGAAAAGAGGCTCCATCTACCATAGGCTAGTAACTGAATCAATCTATAGTGATTAGCCTAACCAGACTATTTTCTGGTGAGAAGTGAACAGGAAAGGTGTGGTTCACAGAGATCCAGTAATCTATATCCATTACTTCATTCCATGACATGGGGACATATGTCCTGGGAGCACTGTGAGCAACAGGTGGAGGCAAAGAGGAGGCAAGTGGTCCCCAGTTTAAGAATAGAGGCCTAGCTTGGGAAAGCTGAAATAAAACAAAAAAGGATGATTTCTTTGGGGAGATAGCAACTGAGAAAAGAAGAAAAGTTGGGTTAGTGGTGCTAGTACTCACTGGGCACACAGAAGTAAAATGAGCTACAGAGAATGGGATTTCAAAGTCAGTCTTTCTCAGAGAAGGGGCATTTATTAGAGGAATTATTGGAGTGCATCTCACTCCTGTTTAAGGAGATACCTAGAGAAGAGAATTCTATAGCTACCTTGAAGAGTCATCTTCGATTGTTTCATTTTGTTGGAAATATCTGGTTTAAAATTTTCTTATATGGAGAAGCTTCCAGCAAGAAAAGATGATCCGGGGTAGTCAAAAGAGCCTGATGTTATCTTCTTGCAACCTCACTGTGTAAATCCAGGATTAGCCACACAAATACTACCTTCAGTGTCATTTTGGTTTTCACATCCCATTATGGTATGTCATTGTGAAATGGTCAAGTGAAATGTTGATGATTTTATATAACATCATGTATGGGTTATACAGCAGATCTCTGCTCTCTCACATTTCTAAATAATTTGTTGATTAGAGACTTCATTTGTTGGTGACAACTTATACTTTCATTGTGGAATAACTTTTCGGTACCTATAAGGTTAGGTAGGGTTGGTGGGTTCCAAGGAGGAGCTGGGGTCTTTGTGCCTGGAGACAGGTAGAAGCCATGGGAACTGCCTCATGAGGAGGTCTGAGAACCCCTGCACAACAGGTCAAGTTGCCGAGGGAGGATGAAAGGGGGAAGGGCAGAAGCAAGGTCACAGGATAACAAGTGCCCGAAGCCAAGAAATCAGGGGAAAAGGCAAATCTAGAGACAGTACCGGGAACTAAAAGCCAAGGGAAAGGGAAAGGAGACAATGTTTGATGTGGCAATTAAGAATGCCGTTTCTATGTAAGAATAGATAACAATGATTGAAGCCTTACTATGTGCTAGTTTGGCCCTGTGCTTGTCTTAGGTTATCTCATCTAATCCTCACAGTTCCTACATGAGCCCTATCTCTTTTATAGATGGGAAAACCAAAACCTAGAGAGGCTTAGTAGCTCACCAAAAGTCACACAACCACTATGCGGTAGATCTGGGATTCAAATTAAAGTATCTCGCTCCAAAAGAGCAACCTGTACTGTTATACTCTTGGATTAGACCTACATTCTAATCTGGTTCTGATATGCTTAAGCCCTGCAACCTTGGGGAGGTTGCATTCACTGATTTTAACTACAGTTTTCCTCTCCATATATATGGGCATTTAATGACACCTACTTCATAGTGTTAATGTGAGTTCTTAATTTATGAAGTGAACAATGTATGAAAAGACTGGAGGGGTGTCTGGCACCTGATAAATATCAATACAAGTTAATAGTTATTATTAAATTCAGTGACTAACAGAGGGAATCACAAGCAGTATTTTCCAATTGTAGGTCTTAATCTAACAGTGGTCATACAATCAAATTACTGGCTTATGACCAACATTTCTTTTTGAATGAAAAGGAATAGAATAAGACAGAATAGATGGAAAAAACTCAGTGTTCATTATACGTAGTAAAATTAGGCCAGGCTCTGTGTCTCACATCTATTATCCCAGCACTTTGGGAGGCTGAGGCGGGTGGATCATGTGAGGTCAACATGGTGAAACTCTGTCTCTACTGTAAGTACAAAAATTAGCCAGGTGTGGTAGGGGGCACCTGTAATCCCAGCTACTCAGGAGTCTGAGGCAGGAGAATCGCTTAAACCCAGGAGGCGGAGATTGCAGTGAGCCAAGATCGCGCAACTGCACTCCAGCCTGGGCAACAAGAGTGAGATTCCATCTGAAAAATCAGTCAATCAATCAATCAATCAATCAATAAAATAAAACATATAAATAAATAAAAATTGTTTCATATGTTTTAATGTGTGTGTGTGTGTGTGTGTGCATTTCATACACTGGGTAGAAATGAAAAATGTACTTCTGATTATTTATAACTGTCAAAAAATAAATATTTTTAAAAACCTTTAAGGGTGCAGTTCTCAAGCGTGGTACCGGGGCCAGCAGCATCACTTCCACCTGAGAAATGCAAATTACTAAGTCCCACCCAGGACCAGCCACTGCCTTAAACAAGGTCTCCAGGTGACTCTGATGTACACTAAAGCTTGAGGACCACTTATTATTCAAAGGTGGCATTTGGAAATCATGAAAAAGCTAGATACTTAAGATACATCTAAATGCTTAAGAGTGATTAAAAGTACACATTGATACTGTATTGATTGAAGATCTTAACTGGCCACAGGATGCTGTCCAGTGTTTGTGTGACTTCGATTTTGTGTAGGTTTTTTCCCTATTTTCCTATGGCATCTACTTATACTGCAGCTGGGTAAGTCCCACAGACTTAGTTTATATGTAAAAGGATGCAAACTAGCTAGATTCTGTACCTTCTTCTAGAACTATACATTCTTTGTATGTTGCCCCGAGCCCAGGCAATCTAAAGTATATTCAATTTGAAATATTTTAATGATAATAGTTCAGATGCCTAAATGGCTGTACAGTTAGAAATTATTAAAAACTCATAAAAGCAACACTGGATATTTTATTAATTGACATATTTATTTTGAAAAGCACAGGCAGATGGGAAATTGGCAATGGAGTTAATGCAATAATAACATTGATGATACAAATTTGATAAAAATAGAAATATAAATTTGTACACTGAGAATTTTTTCCCCTCAAAGAAAACAGTGAGTGTATTTAAGGTAGTTGATGATTGTACATCGTTACTTAAAAGGGCAAGCAGATTATATTTTACTCACCCGCCTTTGTTAGTTGTGTGTAATGTCATTTACTGTTTCTGTTTCTGTTTTCCTTTGAGACATGGTCTCAGTTGCTGCCCAGGCTGGAGTGCAGTGGTGCCATCTCTGCTCACTGCAACTTCCAACTCCTGGGTTCAGGTGATTCTCCTGCCTCAGCCTCCCGAGTAGCTGGGACTATAGGCGCACACCACCACACCAGGCTGATTTTTGTATTTTTAGTAGAGATGGGGTTTCACTGTGTTGGCCAGGCTGGTCTCGAACTTCTGACCTCAAGTGATCTGCCTGCTTCAGCCTCCCAAAGTACTAGGATTATAGACATGAGCCACTGGCCGTCATTTACTGTTTTATTTGGTTTATGGTTGGTAGACTATATTTTCTTTAAGACTTAAAAGTATCCTATTTGAAAACACTGCATCCAGATTCGCTAGAAAAGACTTGAAGGTGTTCTTTTTCATTTTTTTCCTTAAAAAAATATTGCCTTGGGGCCGGGCATGGTGGCTCCCGCCTGTAAACCCAGCACTTTGGGAGGCTGAGGTGGGCGGATCATGGGGTCAGGATATTGAGATCATCCTGGCTAACAGGGTGAAACCCCGTCTCTACTAAAAAAAATACAAAAAATTAGTCGGGCGTGGTGGTGGGCGCCTGTAGTCCCAGCTACTCGGGAGGCTGAGGCAGGAGAATGGCTTGAACCCGGGAGGTGGAGCTTGCAGTGGGCCCAGATCGCATCGCTGCACTCCAGCCTGGGCGACAGAGTGAGACTCCGTCTCAAAAAAAAAAAAAAAAAAAAAAAAAATTGCCTTGGATCTTTAAAAAGTAGGCTTTCAGTAGGTATATATATTAACTGTATGTTTCGAAAGGTTCTCCTTTATTTTTTGTTTATATAAATGCTATGGTTGGAGAAAAGTGAGATGGACATTGAGAAAAGATTTGGGAAGATGTGGACTCTAATCCTACCTCTGGTATTAATTAGCGCCTAAGAACTTAGGCAAATCACTTACTTTTTCTAGACTTCAGTCTCCTTACCTGTAAAATAAGAGGGTTAGAGTAAATTCTTTCTAAGGTTGTTCCAACATTGAAAAGTTTATGCTGCCAGATGGCAGTGTGCTCCTTTTGAACTTTTTTTTTTTTTTGAGACAGTCTCACTTTGTCACCCTGTCTGGAGTGCAGTGGTGATCTCGGCTCACTGGAACTTCTGCCTCCCCTGTTCAAATGATTCTCTTGCCTCAGCCTCCTGAGTAGCTGGTATTACAGGCATGAGTCACCATGCCTGACTACTTTTATTTTTGCATTTTCAGTAGAGATGGGGTTTCACCATGTTGGTTGGGCTGGTCTCTAACTCCTCACCTCAAGTGCTCTGTTCACGTCGGCCTCCCAAAGTGCTGGGATTACAGGCTACCGCACCCAGTCATTTAGAATAAATTTGATAAGACTGTGGCTATGTGTATGCATTTGGCAGGACCCTGAAAAATGGATATTTGATTTTATAGAGGAGTGAGGATCTGGAAGGGATATCTATAACCTGATAAAGTTTGGTGTGACCATTCCTTGACGGATTTCGGGTACCATTGGGCTAGTTTTCATTAGCTGTGGTTTTGGAGGGAATATGTGACACCCTAACAAGGAGGAATTTGAAAATGTATGAGGGTGTTTTTTTTAATCATCACAATTACTAGATGAAGCTACTGGCATTTAATACAAGGGTCAAGATACCAAATGTCCTGCAATATGTGTGTGATGGTCCCTCACTACAATGAATTTTTCTTCCTCAAATATAAAAGATCTTCCCATTAAGAAACTGGCTAATTAAGTTAAAAGATTGAGTTTTAACTTCATATTTTGTAACATCATCTGGGAAATTGGAAATAAAGTCATACTTTCTGCCGTTTCAGTAAAACAAATGCAAACAGTATCTATTCTTAGATGAAAACTGGTGTTTATGATGCATGAGAGAGAACAACCTCCAGCTTTCTACACTATGTATTGACGATGCAGTAAGAAAAGCAGTGAAAATCTTGGCTCTGTTAGTACAGTGAGCAAATATAACTTAAGGACATACTAGGAATAGTTCCTTTAAGTTACTAGTTTCTTGATGACAGCCATATTTTTAATGAAATGGCTTATGGAAATTTCCATTCAATGTAACTAAACATTTCTTGAGTTCAAACAAATGCTATGATGAAAGCACTGCATGCACAGATTTCATTCCCTGTGATAAGAAATGCTACTAGATTAACGGTGTTATACAATATACTGAGTACTTCCTGTCCCTCCTGTTGAACTGCATTCGTACTGGCCTCCTCCTGCATTTGTACTGGCTTTGTAAATTCTGGGTCAGGCTAAGGATAAAGCTCCTTCAGTAGGAGTGACTCATCCAGGGCCTTTTCAAGAACCTTTGTAATGTTTTCAAATTTAAGGTGAACTTTGCTTTGGAAACAAATTACAGGATCATTTTCTTAAAATTCATTTCCCTCTTTCATCTTATTTCTTGCATTTGTGAAGTCCTTGGTTTGCTTGGTTGCTGTGTATATTTTTTAAACTACTGCTTCTATTCAGCTGTGAGACACTGTAGGTATGAAAGGTGTTGTATGGATAAAATTGTTTCCTAAGAAGCCAAAGCCACCTTGATATTTTCCACGAAAGAAACTCCTGCTCCCCACGACATTTTTTGGTAAACCTGAGTCTTTCTTTTTTTTTTTTTGAGACGGAGTCTCGCTCTGTCACCCAGGCTGCAGTGCAGTGGCGTGATCTCAGCTCACTGCAAGCTCCGCCTCCCAGGTTCAAGCCATTCTCCTGTCTCAGCCTCCCAAGTAGCTGGGACTACAGGTGCCCGCCACCACGCCTGGCTAATTTTTTGTATTTTTAGTAGAGATGGGGTTTCACCATATTAGCCAGCATGGCCTCGATCTCCTGACCTCGTGATCCACCCACCTTGGCCTCCCAAAGTGCTGGGATTGCATGAGCCACCTCACCAGGCCTGTAAACCTGAGTCTTAACACCTCCACAGGAGAGGGGGAAAAGGGAGGTGTAATTTAAATGTATAACCTCACCTTTCCTGTACATTTGGTGAAAGTTTAGATTAGAGGAGAAGAATAAAATTACAGAAATATAAATAAAAACTCTTTTGGATAATCTTTCATGTTCATTATCTAGGCCTCCACAATAGTCCAATAACAAATTATAATTTATTCTAAATGAAATATAGCATTGTAGGTCCTCTTAGAATAAATTCACAGGACTTCAGAACAAAAGCCTACTTAGAAAACAGCTATTACCATCTCTCCTCCAATCTTTCCATTGGAAAATGAGTTCAAAGTGACTGAGGTGATTTGCCCCAGGACACATGGTGAGGAACAAGCAGACCAGTCTCTTGAATTTTGGCAACTGGTCTGTTTCTTAGGAACCTTTCTCACCTGGGATTCCCTGAGAGAATTGAACCTAAATGCTCTCCTAAGACATCTGATGCATATAATGAATTACCTCTTCTGCTTTGTAGCTAGAAGGGTACTAGTTAAGTACTATCTTTGGCAAAATTGAGAAAAGAGTCACTAGTATGATTTTCTGTGTTCCATTTCTGTGTTTAGATGATAAACTTTTTGGCTGAAAAAAGAGAAAGAGAATGTGTAAATAACATCTTTAAAAGCATTTTTATGGAGCTTAGATTAACCCTAAAGGCAACTGAAAATTGTACCCTGTTGATATCAAGGTGTAACTTGTAACTTGTTTTTAGTTACAGTTTAAAGCTAATTCGTTCTACATTCCTTGTAATAATATTAATTATGTTTGAACCCATTTAATGTAAATTGAATATTCTCCACACTGTAGATTTTCAATTAATTCAGCCTTCAAACCACATCAGAATTGTTCATTATTTTATGCTCTTCATGTGCCTGAAAAACAACAAAAAAGTAAGTTTGATGGTGTCTAACACTTCAGAGATTTCATGCAGAAAGTAAAAATAAAAACAAAAAATAACAGGTTAATCTCCTTAAGCACTGCCTTGACCAGTCAAATAATCACTGAAGGTGAGTGAGAGAATGGATGAGGAGAGAAAAAGAGGATTCAGCTCATGATGACTGCTGTGCAAATGTGAGAAACAGGGAGAATTGTTTCTGTGCAGGGCTTTTATTATCTCTGTTTGCGGTCCCATCCTTGACTGTTTAATTTGTGGAACATTCCAGGGAGTATCCTTAGCTTCCCTGACATGAGCATGAGACTGGGGCTTGACGACTCAGAAAGACTCCTTTCTAAAACAGGAGAGGTCAAATAGAGCAAGTTGGCCCTGCAGCTCATGGCTCAGCTGGGTGAGACAGACTCTTCATCTGGAGCAAGGTGAGCTCTTTGTGCATCTGAGCTGTCGGGTGCCAGAGGATGCTACTCCACATACCTTTGCAGGAAGCTTTGAAAAATATAGGATGTGGTCTCAGAAACACCGGGTTACTTCTGTAGCTCAAAAGACAGAATGCTAAATACTTAGATTTCCTTCCAACATTTGCTCATGGCACAATGGTGTCCCTTCTGGGACTGTGCTTCTGATATATATTTCCAAGCAAGAATAGGACACTAGTGACTTGTGAGGGTTAGAACTTATTTGTTTAGCAAATAACACTTGGACCAAATATAGAGCCATAATAATAGTGGCCTGTTTTTACTGCTGTTTTCTATTAGTTTGATATAATGACGATTTTCTTAATCTCTTAGAAATAGCCATTCAGTAAAATAAAATTATATTGAACTATTTGATGGAAATGCCAAACAATTAGTGTATGACATCATTTACGAGCTGTATTATTAATGTGAAATGCTAGAATTATTCAGCAAGAGTAAATGACATGCAAAGGTCATATTGCCATGGACCTGGAAAGGGCAGAAATGGGAGGGAGAGGAAGAATAAATATATATGTCATGTTCAGGTAGAATGTGATAAAATTACTGGTGATATTTTGTATTAGCCTGAGGTGTGCTGAATTACAGTTGGTGATGCTTTTTGTCAAGGTAGTCAGGGAACAGGCCTAGTGATTGCTTACCAGATTAGAGATTGATTCCTGATACCAATGTTGACCCATAAATTGTAGCTAGAACAATTAAGACTGTGTTTACAGGCTTGGAGGCAGTCAGCAGAGGGCCCTGGTTCATAGGAACCAGGTTATATTTTGCCTTAAATCTGAGCTTTGCTTTGAAATAAAGATATTAGATGTTTTTTCTTGAGTTGGTAGTTCTTTGCTTTGCAATTTCCTGGTATTCTATTGTTAAATTACAGACAATTCTCTTTAGAATTCATTCACACATGAACCAGTTTACCCCTTCTGAGAGACTGAATTTTATGCCATAATTGATTTTAATAAGAGGCAGGGAAGCATCATTATTGTCTGACTGTTAAGAACTATAGTTAAACAGTCGCGCCATAGAACATTTGTTTGGGAGCTTTGGGGAAGGTTTTAATTAGTCCCAGCTCTTGTTAGAATGATGCATTTACCTCTTGCAGGTCTATGAATTTAGCACTTTTTGTTTGTGGTAAATTAGTGGCCACCAACTGGTATTTGATAGAATCAAAAAGATTTGTTTATTTTCCCCAAAACAGAGCTTATATGACTGGACATTATAAAAGCCTTGATATTTGTAGAATTTATTAATAAAATTTTCCCCACAGGGACCACTCAATATAGTTCCAAAAATCTCAGATTTTTCTCATCTTCATATGTTTATTCCAACACAAATGCTTCTTTCTGCAAACTCCCATTTGCCTTTGCTTAATATAATAGGTTTGTTTAGTTTTATACTCCTGTTAAGCAAGATCGAATCTTTTTTTCTACCTGCAATTGGTATTTATAAGGGTTCATACAAAACTTGTTACTTTAGGTTGATCAATTATTTTATTATCTTGTTTTGTCCCCTTGGAAGTTATGACAAAATGGTGCATGATACCGAATGTCTTGTAATTAATCACATAAAAATAATGCTTGCTTAGACTCATTTTAAGTTGATAACTTTTTCATAATTAATGATTGGTTTTAGGTCATAATTTTTTAACTTATTGATGGCTAATGTGGTACATTCTTCCATTTAAAGTAAGCCCTTAAGAAAATAATAGTTTTGTTCTCTCTCATTTCCTCTGCTAATTTTTGTGTTTAACTTTAAATATCAATTCAGAAATATGATTATAAAAATAAGTAACAGAAACTATTCTATTCTGGTATTAATTGCCACTTACTGTTCTTGTACTTTTCAGTTATTTTATTAGTAAATCAGCTAGGCTCTATTTCAACTTAGACATTATCCAGAAATCACCTTGGATCTATTTAAAACACACACACAGACACACACACACACTCACAAACACACACGGCTGTGTGGAAACCAGGCTGGAGGGAGCAATTATGCTGAGTAGGAGTCCCAAGAGGGGTTCTGTGTGCACTAGGTACTTCCTGGGGACTTGGAACGACGGTTTTTAATCTAGGTTGTTGCCCTGAATCTATATTTGTTTCTTAGTCCAAGGAAGGCTCTGGCCAGAGTACTGTCAACCAAGTGTCTTGTGACGAGAACCTCTAATGCCTCTGGGTGTCTGGAGTGCTATCTCATAGAATTAGCTTCAGGTTCCTTTAGAAGTTTCATCTGCTTCACGTTCTGAATTCTAATGAATTTGAAACTATACTGAGCAGGTGACAGCTATGAGTGAGGGACCACATCACCAGCTTATTTACTTTTATTCTAATTCACAGTGATAGGTCCATTCCTTTTTGAAGTTAAATGTCTTGTTTCTGTTCTTTCTCTAACCACTGTATTGTCTTTTCTCTTTCTTCCATTTTGGTTCTTTTTATTTCCTCTCTCTCTTCCTTGCCATTCCCTCCTCCCTCCCGTATTTCCTCACTCTTCCCTCCTCTCTTCTTCCCTCCCTTCCTTCCTTCTTCTGTTCTTCGCCTTTTCTCTTTATTACCCTAGAACCTTGTCATATCAGTTTCCTTTAAGGGCCAAACTTTCTTATGATCTTTTTTTCCTCTATTCCTTCTTCTTCTTACTGGTCATGGTGTTTATCGGCCCTCGTTCTTCTTCAGTTACACGTTTCTAGGATATGCTACACTGGTCAATATCTTTGTTTCTTTTGGATTCCAAAGCCATGAACTAAATATTTCACTTTAATTGTTCAAAACTGCTTAAATGAACTGTTGTATAATTATTACTAGCTCCTCCTTTCTACTCTTATCCTCATAAAGCTTGTATAGAAATGTAAAACTAGATAAGCAGCTAGTTTGATACATATTACTTTGATAATGGATTCAAAAAAGCCTATATTTAAAGAGTCAATCTGCTCTAACATTCAGTAGCAGCGCCGGGTCCCTTAAAATATTTTTTTTAAACGGGGATAATTGTCAAAGTAGATAACATAGCTGAAAACATTTCGTGATACAAATGATACTTATTGCTACTGAGATTTACTATCAAAGAGAGACACTATTCAGTGTCACAGAACATTTCAAAATCCGTATTTTATTTTTTAACTTTTTATTTCAAAATAATTTGAAACATAAAAAATTGCAAACTGTATTCCCATATAACCTTTTCTAAATGTTAGCATTTTAGAGTTATCAAACCAGAAAATTAACACTGATAAAATACTATTAACTAATCTATAGTTGTTATTCAAATTTCATCAATTATTCCACCAATGCCCTTTTTCTAGAGCAAGAGACAAACAGAAATCATACACAACATTTAGTTGTCATGTTTCTTAGTTTCCTCCAGTCTGGGTAGTCTTTTCGTGTCTTACGAGATCTTGACACTTTTGAAGTCTAGTGACCAGGTATTTTGGAGAATGTCTCTCACTTTGTGTTCTGGTAATAAAAGTCAGGTTGTGCGTTTTTGGCAAGAGTACCATAGAATTAGTGTTATCCCCTTCTCAGTGCATCATATCAGGAAGCGCATGATGTCAATTTGTCTAAATACTACTGATGTTAACTCCAATTCTTCATTCCAGGCTGGCCAGGTTTCTCTACTGTAAAGTTGCTAGTTTAATTTCTGTAACTAATAAGCATTATGTGGAGAGATGCTATGTAAATGACCAGTTTTTTCTATCATACTTCCAGCTATGAATTTTGTACTCATTGATCATTCTTGCTGAAAAAGTTGTCACTGTGGTGTTTGCCAAATAGCGATTTTTGATCTTCATCATTCCTTCTACCATTATTAGTTAAAATTCTTCTACAAGAAAGTTTTCGCTTACCCACCACTTACTTACTTTCAATTATTTATGTATATTAGTATGGACTCATGGGTATCTGTTTCGTTCTATGAGTTATACACCATTAGAGTTGATATTTATTTTGTTGCTCAAATTGTCCACATTTGACCATTGGAAGCCCTTTAAGTTGGTTCCTGTGTCCTTCATATCACCATCATTTTTAAATAGTCATATTTTCTGGTACTACAAGATGTTCTACACTCTTCTTGTACTTCATTTGATCCAGCCCATGAGTCAATGATTTTCTAAGGACACCAGATTTCTGTTATTAAAGAATGGAATTTAGAAACCAAAATTCTGGATTTACTTGTGCTCATTTGCAAAAGAATGTATCTCCTTTTTCCTACAGTCTATTTACTTATTTGCTTAAATCTTCCATACACATAAAGTACTTTCAGAATTGTTAATCCATACCGCTGTGAAAAATGTTTACCAACAAAAGTACAATATTTAGCCTTAGAAGATAGAGTCAAAATGCTTTATTTCCAAAGTTACTTTTCTTCTCTTCCTCATCGTGAAAGAGTTTTATGCTTTCACCTACAAGGAAAACTATGATGAGTTCATGTTGACCTGAATATTTACATACTTAAGTGAGTCATCTACAAATCAAGGTTGTATTTTTTAATAGACTGATTTTGATACTTGCTTTGTTATTGAGATGAAAATGAAGCTTCATATTTCTATCATTTTTTTTCTTTATTTCTTCTAAAAAAAATGGTATGCATATGCAGAACGTGCAGGTTTGTTGCATAGGTATACATGTACCATGGTGATTTGCTGCACCTGCTGACCCATCCTCTAAATTCCCTCCCCTCACATCCCATACCCCAACAGTGTGTGTTGTTCCCCTCTCTGTGTCCATATGTTCTCATTGTTCAACACCCACTTATGAATGAGAACATACAGGGTTTGGTTTTCTGTTCCTATGTTATATGTAACATTATTATACATTTTTTTTAACTCTTTTAATATCTTTAATATTGGCCAAGGCAGGTGGATCACGAGATCAAGAGATCGAGAGCATCCTGGCCAACATGTTGAAACCCTGTCTCTACTAAAAATACAAAAATCAGCTAGGCATAGTGGTGCCTGTAGCCTCAGCTACTCAGGAGGCTGAGGCAGGAGGCTGAGGTTGCAGTGAGCTGAGATCGCGGCATTGCACTCCAGCCTGGTCACAGAGCGGGACTCCGTCTCAAAAAAAATAAAGTTTGTCATGTAGGAAATAAAATAACAGAAAATAGCCTTCTTTCAAGTTTTTGTAACTGAATAAAAGATAAAACTGCATGAAAAGTCTTAAGAAAAAGAGTGACCTGGCCGGGCATGGTGGCTCAGGCCTATAATCCCAGCACTTTCGGAGGCCCAGGCAGGCAGATCACAAGATCAGGAGTTCCAGACCAGTCTGGCCAACATAGTGAAACTCTGTCTCTACTAAAAATACAAAAAAAAATTAGCCAGGTGTGGTGGTATGCACCTGTAATCCCAGCTATTCGAGAGGCTGAGGCAGGAGAATGAAATGAACCCGGGAGGAAGAGGTTGCAGTGAACCGAGGTCCAGCCCAGGTGACAGTGTGAGGCTCCATCTCAAAAAAAAATTAAAAAAACAAAAACAAAAACAAACAAACAAACAAAACAAAGAGTGATCCTCCACTTTTACAAACCATTTTGTCTTCCTGAAAGACATGACCTATGAATGACCGAGTATGAACAGTATCTTTACACTTCTTTCTTTCCTTGATTTATTTCCGGGTTTCAGTTAAGAGGTAAAGGGTCGGAAGGAAGAGAGCAGCTAGTAGATGCTGAAAAGGAGAGAAGTAGGCCAAGTCAAGTAAGTGCAGAAGTACAGCATTTTTCTTTTTCTTTTCTTTCTTTTTTTTAATCTGAGACGGAGTCTCGCTCTGCCCCCCAGGCTGGAATGCAGTGGTGCGATCTCGGCTCACTGCAAGCTCCGCTTCCCGGGTTCACGCCATTCTCCTGCCTCAGCCTCCGGAGCAGCTGGGATTACAGGCGCCCGCCACCACGCCCGGCTAATTGTTTTACATTTTTAGTTGGGACGGGGTTTTACCGTGTGAGCCAGGATGAGTCTCAATCTCGTGACCTCGTGATCTGCCCGTCTTGGCCTCGCAAAGTGCTGGGATTACAGGCGTTAGCCACTGGGCCTGGCCCAGAAAAAAATTGTTATTATTAATCAAAAATTACAGGATATGAGGGGAGATTAGCTAATAGTAGTGTGTCTATTTTTAACAATGTATCGGAATGTAATACTCTCTAGCACGGCAGGCATTGAAAGCTTTTTCTGATGCCTAGATAGAAGTAGACAGAGGCATGAGAATGATTCAGTGCTCAGCTGTCTCTCTTTAGCTGTAATTTATGACTGACAGCATTATTTCTCTTGGATAGTGAAAGAAAATTTTAATCTTTTTGTAATACCACATATTGTATAGAATTTGTTTGTGTCTAATTTTGACTTTGTAGCTCCCCAAACCCTAGAGAACATGTGAAGTAGTTAGCCTACTCTTATCCTTGTTGTGAGATTTTCATCTTTTATCTTAAATAGAATAGCGAACTCTTTCTTTCAGTGAAGGACTTTTCCTCTATTAGTCACACTTAGTGGTTACAAAGTTCTCTTTTCTTTTATACAAATGCCAACATTTTTGTAACTTCTTGGCTTATGAAGAGTGCGTGTTTAGAGTTACCAGGAACCATGAAAGGGAAGATACCATTGGTGTTTATTTACTGAGATTTAATAGGAGAGTCATTAATATGGCATTTTCACCCTTTTCCTGCCGAAATCTGGGAGAGCTTTTGGTTGCATATGCCTTTCAGGCTTAGCATTTGTAAAACAGGAACAGCTTGTGACTTTTACCATAGGACAGGGCTTTCAGCAGAAATGGGTCTATCACAGTTACTGTGAATATGTGCACAGGAATCCTTGCTATGGTGGGAATGTTTATTTGTTTACTTTTCATAACCAACAGCAAACAACCCTTCTCTTGAAGAAGTATATTTCTCCTCTGGATTTTGAGAATATTTTAACCTTTTGCATGATGTATATAGATCACCTTGTGATCACAAATATATGTCACATCACATTGGACAGGTTTCAAATCACAACCATGAAGTTCAACAACATACTGATAAAAATGGCCATGCAACAATGTGAAGATTAACATGTAGCTAAGATCCAGGGTATATTAAGTTGTAATAATAAAAAAGGCACAGCCTTCCATAGTTCATGGTTTGCACCACATTTTCACACAAGTTTTGTAGATGTCTAACTATGGACACTAGCACACATACTTTGGTGACAGGTCAAAAGCCTTTTGGGAAATTAATATTACCCAAATGTGTTTTGGTGAAAGTCTATCCTTCCTGAGAAAAGTCCTGCCAAGAAAATATAGAGAAATGAGTATGAAATTTAGGAATGAACAAAAAAAGAAGTCATTTTGTGACGTTTACAAGTGGACAAGGAAAGACATCATTTTGGGCAAAGGGAACCCACATGCAAAGCGGTGTTATGAGAATATTAGATATTTGGCAAATGTCCCAGAGTTTAGTGTGAATTTGTACGCTGTTGATAAAGAGGAAGGAATGGAATCAGGAAATATGCAATGGCTACAATGATTAAACTTGGTGACTAACAGCAGTAGTAAGGAAGAAAGGATTGGAAATATCCTAACCAATGGAGCTTATTAATCACAGATGTTGGTGAATAAATCCCACCATGCCCCATCTATTCCTGACAAGTGCAATCAGGGTGCGAAATCCTGTGCTTTGGTGAGACCTAGAGATAAGGTTTCATGTCTCAGTTCTGTCAAAATGCTCTGTGTAACACTGGAAAACAACTGCTGTGAGCTTTAAATTCAGCATCTAGAAAACAATATTTATTTCTCAGAAATTTTGTAGAGATTAATTGTGAGAGAAGTCACTTTGAAATAATTATGTAAATGCAAAATATGTTATCTTTTTGTCCACTGCTACTAATTGTTAACATTAAAAATGTATATCTGCAAAATCAGTCCTTCTAGGTTAAATTAAGAAATTCAGCACCGGCCAGGCACAGTGGCTCCTGCCTGTAATCCCAGCACTTTGGGAGGCTGAGGTAGGTGGATCACCTGAGGTCAGGAGTTCAAGATCAGCCTGACCAACCTGGTAAAATCACCTTTCTACTAAAAATGCAAAACATGGTGGTGCATGCCTATAATCCTAGCTACATGGGAGAATGAGGCAGGAGAATTGCTTGAATCCGGGAGGCAGAGGTTGCAGTGAGCCAAGATCATGCCTATTACCAGTCTAGGTGACAAGAGCAAAACTCAGTCTGAAAAAAAAAAAAAAAAAAGAAAAGAAGTGCAGCATCATGTCCCTAATTTTTTAGTTATACTGTTGCAACAGCCTTTGAATACATGGCAGTTTTGCCAGGTTTAGGTCTCCCTCAGTGTTCAATTTCCTTCTCCATCTTTTAAGTTTCTACTCTAAATAAAACAAGAGGTAATTATGATTGAGTTCCTTTTTCTCTTAAGTTGGTTAATAAAAGTATAGAGTACTTTATGCAAGTAAAATAAATGCACAAGCTAATATTTTCTTTTCTTTTCTTTGGTAACAAGAACAAGGAGATTTTTGTGAGGAAACAAAATACTTGTTTGCGAAGAATTTGTGATAATGTGTCAAAGGTGACTAATATCTTGAATTTCATCCAGACACCTACTACAGGGGAATTAAGGACACAGTAAAATAATGGCCATCTTTTATACCTGGGTTGGCTCCTAACGTCAAATTGTGATGTGGCTTGTGGAGTAGTGGGCTGCGCTTGGCCACGCTAGTTTTGTGTGTGCTTTCCTTGCTCCTTTAAGCCAACACTAGAGAGAAAGCAGACTGAATAGTTGTGTTGCTATCTTCTCTGTGACCTACTTACTTTGGTATTCTAAATTTTTCAATTATGTTAATGGAAAAAGGAGGAGAGCCCTAGAAGAGAGTGACCTGTGCCTTGTTTGTGAGCTCAGCCTCATGCTGAACAGCCCTAACTTGCCACCCCAAATGGGGAAATCCATAGGCCTGTATAGTTGTCTTAGCCACAAGGAAGTGAAGAGACCAAAGACAGTCTTTCCCAAAACCTAGAGAAGAATTAAAATTGTGGGGAATTGATCCCAGGAATCTACATTCTAACAGATTGCTCAAGTAAGCCTTCTCTATACTAAACTTCAAGAATATTTATGAAAAATTTCACCATCTTTTATGATCCTTGTATTAGTAAATTAAATGTAGCCTTAATAATCAATAAGCACTTATCCATACTTACAAGAAAATGAAAGTTCCCTCTAAAAGCAAAGGAACAAATTAAGAACGTATTTTCAAATATTGTCATACATTTATTTTTTCTTTTATTTGCTTCAGACAACTTAGAATTTCACTATATAAACTAGTACCATCCATGAGATCAGAGAAGAAACCTTACAGTTAAGCTCCTCACACTCATTCCACAGCTTATTCTTATTTATAATGAGCTTGTTGATGTTTGCTTAGTAGTTGTTACTAAGGGGTTATTACTTTCATTAGACCTTGCTTAGAATGTCTTCAAACTTAAATTAGATATATTGTTTTAGAGTGAGAACATATACCAACATTTGAAAGAATATATAAATATGTATTTGGCAATGGCAACATTGCTAAAATAGATGTATGACCTTCTAAGTGACTGGTCTGAAAAGGGCATTGATGATAGGTTTAGTTCATATTGGAATTTCAAGCCTCTAGTTTTATAAACAATCTTCCTATTTGATTTCAATGTTAATGAAATTCTCTGCTTTAAAATCATTCAGAAGATAACATATACTGTCACTATCAAGCATTCACATGCCTTTAAGTGGGTGAGAAATACTAGAGCAAAACTAGAAAGCCTTTATCACCACTTCATTTCCTGTTTTCCACTTGTCTTTGGTGATGATTCAAGGTCTAAATATTTGAAGCTATGAAAAATTAAGAATATTCTCCAGAGGTTCAAATGAAGAGAGCTCCTACCTAGCCTGCAGCTTTGGTTGAGGCCAGGATTGGCTCCTAGAATATTAGCTACTATAACTATCTTTCATTATCACCTCTTAGAGAAGGGAACCATTAAACAATGAAGAACAAACCAGAATAAGACAAAGAAACATTTGGCTTAAAGATGACTGCTGAAGAAGAAATATGTATAGAGACTCATCTAGGTCTATGCTGTTCCCTGTGGTAGTCACAGCTAATGATCATATATGCATTGAGGTTAGTATGAATGAGGAACAGAGCTTTTAATTTAAGTTTCTAACTTTAATTTTAATGAATGTATATTTAAGTTTAATAATTGGTACTATTTTTAATTGTTGGAAAATAATTTAAGTTTTTTTGGGGAACAACTCACCTCTAGAGATCTACTTTTTAAACTGTAAATTTTATGAAGCCTAATACCAATTAAGTATTTGTGATAAAATTTAGCATCCAAACTGAGATGTACTGGAAATGTAAAATGCACACTAGATTTTTAAGACATAGTATGAAAAAAAGAATATAAAATTTTCCCTAATATTTTAAAGTATGTTTACATGTTGAAATGATATATTTTGAGTGTGTTGGGTTTAAAATATATTATTAAGATTAATTTCACTTATTTCTTTTTACTTTTTTAATGTGGATACTAGAAAGTTTTAAATATGGTTTCTATTATATTCCTATGGGATAGTACTCATCCAGATGCTTATGAAAGCCCAGATTTCTATAGTGCTGGAAACCGAGAAGTCTGGTGTTCCCTGGTATTCATTTCAATGCCATGGCTCTACAAGGGAATAAATATGTATTAATCAGTGGTGAAATATATCCTTAGAAAATAATTTGAAAACTTTATTACTGAGAATACAGATTATTAACTAAATGGTAATAGTACTATCCTAATAAGTACCAACTCATTAAAGCAACTAGGGATATTCAGAGTGAGGACTGTATAAATGTTTGCCAAAATGTTTTTCTTGTTCCAGATTTCCTTCTTATAACTTTTAAGGTAATTTATTTTAGTCAGGATTAACTAAGCAAAATATGTTGTTATAATTATATCACATGATGCATATAAATTAAGCAATAACTATGAATCATCTCAGATGTGGAATGCTCATGGCCTCAGAATGGAATATGGGAACTCATAAGACTTTTTTATTATTATGATACATTAAGTTCTAGGTATATGTGCACAACATGCAGGTTTGTTACATAGGTATTCATGTGCCATGTTGGTTTGCTACACCCATCCACTCATCATTTACATTAGGTATTTCTCCTAATGTTATCCCTCCCCCAGCCTCCCACCCCCACAGGCACTGGTGTGTGATGTTCCCCACCCAGTGTCCAAGTGTTCTCATTGTTCAGTTCCCACCTATGAGTGAAAGCATGTGATGTTTGGTTTTCTGTCCTTGTGATAGTTTGCTGAGAATGATGGTCTCCGGCTTCATCCATGTGTCTGCAAAGACATGAACTCATCCTTTTTTATGTCTGCATAGTATTCCATGGTGTATATTTACCACATTTTCTTAATCCAGTCTATCATTGATGGACATTTGGGTTGGTTCCAAGTCTTTGCTATTGTGAATAGTGCCTCAGTAAACATATGTGTGCATGTGTCTTTATAGTAGCATGATTTATAATCCTTTGGATATATACCCAGTAATGGGATGGCTGGGTCAAATGGTATTGCTAGTTCTAGATCCTTGAGGAATTGCCACACTGTCTTCCACAATGGTTGAACTAATTTACAATCCCACCAACAGTGTAAATGCACTCATATTTCTCCACATCCTCTGCAGCATCTGTTGTTTCCTAACTTTTTGATGATCACCATTCTAACTGGCTTGAGATGGTATCTCACTGGGGTTTTGATTTGCATTTCTGTGATGACCAGTGATGATGAGCATTTTTCATGTGTCTGTTGGCTGCATAAATGTCTTCTTTTGAGAAGTGTCTGTTCATATTCTTTGCCCACTTTTTGATGGGGTTGTTTGTTTTTTTCCTGTAAATTTGTTTAGGTTCTTTGTAGAATTTGGATATTAGCCCTTTGTCAGATGAGTAGATTGCAAAACTTTTCTCCCATTCTGTAGGTTGCCTGTTCACTCTGATGGTAGTTTCTTTTGC
>NW_016804396.1:174645-178595 GCF_001698545.2 Rhinopithecus bieti
TTTTTTTTTTTTTTTTTTTTTTTTTTTACCATATGGAACTTAGAAATGTGATAAAAGGTAAAACACACGGTTAGAAAACTGGATATATAAACAGCACATTTAATAAAGGACTAAATTTGGTAGATTCTAATTGTTCAGGAAATTAATGGAAAGCTAAATCAATATGAACTGAGATTTTGAAATAAAGCTATATAGCAGAGGTGGGACTTGAGCTTGGATGGTTGAATTTGCATGAACTGAGGGAGAATGCTTCCAGAGATCTGCATATAGACACATTGGACCTTCTGTTGGATCACTGATCACTTTCCTCTATTTTCTTGTCTTTTAAAAATATTTTATTATTTTATTTTATTTTTTTGAGAGACAGGGTTTTACTCTATCACCCAAGCTGAAGTGCAGTGGTGTGATCATAGCTCACTGCAGTCTTAACATACTGGGCACAAGTGATCCTCCTGTCTCAGCCTCTTGAATAGTTAGAACTATAGGTGTGCACTATTATTTACCTTTTTATGTACTGGTATGTGGACTCTTTGAGGACAATGATTCTGTTTGTTTCATCTTATCCATCTCAAAGCTTTTGGTGCCTAGCTTATAGTAGGTATTTTGTGTGTATTTGTGAATGTCATCAGTGATAAGTGTCTGTGTAAATAACTGACAGCATTTCCATCAGCAGAAAGAGAATAAGCAATGAAATGGTGATAAGCATGAGTGTTATAAGTTGTGGGTAGCAAAAGACCCTCTATGGCTGGATAGTTCTGTCTTCTGACCTAAAAATAGTGAAAATGACTCCTCACTTCTTCACTGGGTTATGGAAGGTGTTTGCATAGTAAGTGAAAGGACTTGATAAAATATAAGGGACTATGTAAATCCAAGATTTCATTATTACTTGTAGGGACAGGTTCTTATTCATCTTTGTAATTATTGCCTTGAATAGAAGTGATATTCAATAAATAGTTATTTAATAAATAAATCAACAAATGAATGGGAATTTCGTACGCTTGTCACCTTCTTTTTTTTTCTGACTGATAGACAGTCATTCTTATTAGAAAAGTATCTAAAATATGATTAAATAAACTTAGATGAGAAGCTTTGATGTCTTTGCTTATGAATAAAGTTGATGTGCATAAATCCATGGACATTTTTATATCTCTTTTGCATTTTCAGCAACATTTTTTTTTTTCTAATTCTTAGGTAATTAACAGATTCAGATTTTTGAAGTTTCCAGATATATGACCTCAGGATTGAATTTTCCCTCTGGAGAGAAAACGTATCTCAATTGAAATATACCTTACTTTGCTTATGTAGTTTTTCCAATATAAAGCAGATAGAGAAAACATAAAACATTTTCTGAAATATTGATTCAAAATACACTAAGGAAATAATTTGGGGAAATGAGGGCAAGATTTTATTAGGGAAGATACTGCATTATTGTATGCTAATTTTCAACTTTTAAAAATACTAACTTTAACAAGGGAAGATACCACCTGAAAATAAAACTTTGCAGAATTGAGTGGGTTATTTTGAAAGTTACAAGAGTGATCTTCCATTCCTAAATTATAGCTTTAAATGAAGTGTTTCTCTGCCTGATGCCTAAGCATTTGACCTAAGGCAAAAAGACTGAGTTTTGTCATCTCCAGCCAAAAGAGAAACACAATACAGATCTTAAAGATAGAACTCCAGCACCTTGTCTCTAAGCTCTGATAAATCTTGTGTAATATTTTTCCCTTCCATTCCCATGCTATCACCTTTCCTCAGACCCTTGCCATTTGATACCTGGACTATTGGTGTTTTGCACAAAGATTTTACCTATTTGCATATCTTAATAAACCACAGCTTTCATCATCTTTCTCCCCTCTCCACGGATCTCCCCTCTCCACGGATCCCCTGTCCTCTTGCTGTGACTTGACAGCCAAACTGGCTGGGTCAGCCTGATTTCTCCATATGTTCTAACCCATAGGCCCAGTCTTCATATTGTCCTCCCACATTCCAAGGTCTCTCTTATCTCTAGGCCTTTCCCTCTGTGATATTTCCTTCTCTCTCCCTGTGTGAGTCTTGCTTGTCATGTCTGTTTCCTTCTGCCCTTCCATGAAGCCTTCCCTCAGTTCATTTCTGCATAAACTATCACTGCATTGTCTGAAGTTTTAGAGAATTTTCTAGCTATGCAATAGCTTATAAAATTCTAATTTTTAGTATTATCTTTTATGCATGGGTCTTAACTGACAATGTCTTAAGTGAATTTAAAAATTCTAAAATATAAGGAAAAGGGATGGCTAGATTATAAAAAAAACACATTTGAAAATGTATGTAATGTGTTACAAAACAAAATTCTTAGTATATTAAATATATAAATTTTTCTAGCACAGAAAGTTGAAATGATACCTAATGAACAGTTTCTCTCTACAGAACTCTTTCTTTATCCTTGTGTTTTGAAACGCTCATCTGCTATAACCTGGTAGCATGTTTATTTTTGTTTATTTTTATTTATTTTTTTATTTTTTCGAGACAGAGTCTCACTCTGTCGCCCAGGCTGGAGTGCAGTGGCGCAATTTCGGCGCACTGCAAGCTCCACCTCCCGGGTTCACACCATTCTCCTGCCTCAGCCTCCTGAGTAGCTGGGACTACCGGTGCCCACCAACACATTCGGCTGATTTTTTTGTATTTTTAGTAGAGACGGGGTTTCACTGTGTTAGCCAGGATGGTCTCGATCTCCCGACCTCATGATCTGCCCGCCTCTGCCTCCCAAAGTACTGGGATTATAGGCATGATCCATCGCGCCCAGCCTGTTCTTGAAGCACAATGAAGATCTGGTCTGGCATCTGTTCTTTTAATGCTCCTAACTTTCATTTTACTTATTTATGATGCTTTTCCTGGTTTGATTATATTAAAGAATGATTTTATTTTCTTTGAACCCAGAAGCTTTTCATGTGATGCTTAATTATGTTCACATTTATATTTATAATATGTAATATATACTTATAAGTGGAATATATTACATTTAAAATGCCCCTTTTGTATTATGGACTGCTGTGATTGTGTTTATTACTAGGAAATCCTGCTCCTAATAAATACAATATTTGAACAGCATAAAGATAGAGTGGTGGCAAGATGCGCCTCCATATGGATGGCCCTTGATCTTTACTATCCAGAAATGTTTCTCAAAGATCAAGCCAAACCACACTTGGCTCTTGGCACTAAAGAACTTGGACTTTGATAGTGATCAAGTATTGCATGTGATGTGGCGGCTCTTAAAAGGGACTCTTCAAAATAAAGTGATGGGAATATACACTGCTCTTTTGTTTCAGAGAAAAGACTTTGCCAAGATGAGAAAAATAAAAAATGAGAGTTTTATAAAAGTATTTTCCTCCGTTGGGTTTTTGACCAGATACTTATCACTGTGAAAGTGCCATGGAATGTGTCTTATTTCATTCTGTGTCAGCTGGCACTAAGACCTTGAGGAAAATATTTGCTATGCATGCCAGTGAACAGAAAGACCAAATTTTGCACCTTCACACATATTCAGCATATTTTCCCTCCTAATGTACCACTCCCTTTTTCTTTCACTCCTTTTCTTTCCCCCTCTCTCTCCCTCTCCTTTTCTCCCTTTCTCTACCCCTTTTCCTTCTTCCCTTGTTTTTCCTTCTCTCCCTCCCCTCTCCCTGTTACTCTTCCAACCCCTTTCCCTCTCTTGCCTTCCTTTTTATCTCTTTTCTTCTCCTTCTTCCCTCCCCTCTCTCTCCCTTGTCTCCCTGTCTTCCCCTCCCTCCCCTGTCCTTCCCAGGTTTTCCAGGAGCCTCCTCTCCTCTCTCCAGGTTCATTTTTTTTCCCCACTGCTCTATGTACCCTGCTTTTCCTCTATGGTCATTTATATCCTTATCACCTTCATGGCAATAGGTCTTCAATACGTTCCTCTTCCCCTCCCCTCCCTCCCCTTCCCTCCCCCTCCCCCTCCC
>NW_016804396.1:179519-185950 GCF_001698545.2 Rhinopithecus bieti
GTCTTTTTTTTTTATTTTATTTTATTTTATTTTATTTTATTTTATTTTATTTTATTTTATTGAGATGGAATTTTGCTCTTGCTGCCCAGCTGGAGTGCAATGGCATGATCTCAGCTCACTGCAACGTCTTCAAGGTTGATCAAGCAATTCTCCTGACTCAGCCTCCCGAGTAGCTGGGATTACAGGCATGTGCCACCACGCCTGGCTAATTTTTTTGTATTTTTAGTAGAGACGGAGTTTCTCCACGTTGGTCAGGTTGGTCTCAGACTCCCGACCTCGGGTAATCCACCCACCTTAGTCTCCCAAAGTGCTGGGATTACAGGCATGAGCCACCCCGCCCGGCCGAAATTCACTGTCTAATGGTTTTGGAGGTTAGATGTGCAGAATCACACTGTCAGGAGGGCCATGCTCCCTCTGAAGCCTGTAGGGGAATCCTTCCTTTCCTCTTCCTAGTTTCTGGTGGTTTGCTGGAAATCCTTGGCTTGCAGCTGTATAGCTCTAATCTTCATCAGAATATGATGTTCTCCCTGTGCATCTCTCTGTCATCACACAGACTTCTGCTTATGAGGACATCAGTCATGTTGTAGTAGAGGCCATTCTTCTCCCTTATGGCATTCTCTTAGCTATGTTGGCCACAAACCTGTTTCCCAAATAAGGCCACATTCTGAGGTAGTGGGGGTCAGGACTTCACTGTATCTTTTTTCCAGGGCGTACAATTCAACCCATGCCCCATTCTGAGTTCAAGTCTCATTTCCTCCACGAAGTAACTATGTGACCTTTGTCAAATTACTTAGCCCCACTGAGCCTCAACTGTAACATAGGTAATTCTAGTTCTCACCTCATAATGCTGTGACGATTAAATGAGATAATGCGTAGGAAAATGCCTGGCACATAGTAAGCACAAGTATAGATTAGCCATTTATTTAGTCATTATTTAGGTTGTTATTTTTATTGCCACTCTAGTTAGACACCCCAGCTTAGTACCTGGCTTAGTGTAATTGCACATTAGATATTAAATTTCAGTCACTCAGGGCCGTTATAATTTGTGCACTGTAAATGTTGAAAATGCTCTTAGAGAGTACTCAACTATGATTGAGGTTACTATATTTTATTAAAGGTTTACCAGCTGTATGCCAAGAAATACTGAATTTACCAGGCCTTTTGGGATTGTCTGGGAATTTAGGGTCTCCCTAGAATAACTCAGAGCTGTGAGTCATGGATAATGAGTGGAATTGATATTTATAGAGCTAGAATCCTGGTCAAATTTCTCCATAACTTGTCACAAAAATGTTTTTTAAGCTCATTTGATTTACATGTAACGAACACAAATTCAGGATACTTAGTATTATCTGATAATGACAAGCCATTCTTTGATACATGAGAAATGGAGACACAGAAAGGTTAAATTATTTCCCATTGTTAAAAAGAAGTTCAAGTAAATTCGAGGCAAATTAAACTCAGTACTCCTACCAGTTATTCACACCGCAGAGTACAGAGAACCCTAAAAGGATTTGGGTGTGTTCTCCAGAGTAGGTGTGTGGTCCCTTTTGACAAATGTGCTTGGCCATGGGAGGCATGCCCACTCCCTTAGATTAACTGACATTTGTTTCTGCCTTGAGAATCTCAGGTACTCCGTCTGTGGCACAACTGTCATTTCTTTGGCTAAACGCACAGAAGGATAGCAATAATAGCTGCTGGACATCCAATTATCCACAGAAACATCTCCATCGGGAGGCGATTCCAATGGGGAATTTACCATCTCCTTCCAAAAGAGAGTTGGGAAAGAAGTTTGTTTGGTACAGTCACCTCAGCAGTGGCGGCCAAACCTTCAGTGGACACCTGGGGTGAGGAAGAAACAGAAACCAGAATTCCTGAGCCCCATTTCAGGCACTGGAGGAGACAGAAATCCTTTCGCTTTTGTTGCCATGTTTGTCCACATGGGGATTCCTGTTTCAGTGTCCTTTTTGGCACCTGAGAGCACTAGTACCCCATTACCTGACTGCTAACCATAATTTTTATCCCACTTAAAAAAAATGTGACATTTAGGAAGAAATATTTTCTTTGTGTGTAATTTTCAGTTCTCCTGTGTCCAGCTGCCTAAACACTCTCCACTTCAGAACGATTGCCTTTTTTTTTTTTTTAATCTTCCTTGCTTTTTAAAAAATTTATTTATTTATTTATTTATTTATTTATTTTTGAGGTGGAGTCTCGCTCTGTCGCCCAGGCTGGAGTGCAGTGGCGCAATCTCGGCTCACTGCAAGCTCCGCCTCCTGGATTCACGCCATTCTGCCTGAGCCTCCCGAGTAGCTGGGACTACAGGCGCCTGCCACCACGCCCGGCTAATTTTTTGTATTTTCAGTAGAGACGGGGGTTTCACCATATTAGCCAGGATGGTCTCGATCTCCTGACCTCGTGATCCACCTGCCTCGGCCTCCCAAAGTGCTGGGATTACAGGCGTGAGCCACTGTGCCCAGCCTCTTCCTTGCATTTTTAAATGACCTGGTCTCTTGGTCAGGATTCTTTGACTACTAAAGACAGAAAACAAACTTGAAATAGTTTTAATACCAAGAGAAATTTATTGGCTCATACGAGCAAACTATGGGAAGGATTGGCAGGTAGCTTAATTGTCCATTGTATCTGATACTGCGAAAAATTTTCTTATGTACTTCTTTGTGGTTTCTCTATGATTTCTTTTTCCCTTGTGATGAATTGTCTTCTCCACTCTTCAGATTGCCTGGTTCTGGTTTGCCTGTAGTTTTGTTGTTTGTCTCAGGGGTTTTATCTAAGTCACAGTTGCAGTATTTTCACTTGCTCTACTTGAGGACTGTCATGACAGGCGTCCTAATGTGTGCATGTTGTCATTACCTGCAGTTCGTTCTCTTATAAAAAGTCTGCATTCCTATTTTCTGTCCCTGGAAATTATCTCTTCGTCAATCCTTTTGAAAGTCTTTGTGGAATGACCCCCTTTAAAGATAATTCCTGAAACTTTTATTTTATGATGAAGCAAAGTTTTCTCTTTTAGTGTAGCCTGGGGGCTACAACCCTAGGCTCCATCTTTCTATTCTAAGGATGATTCGTCTAAGGATGAATTAGATCTGAAGAATATTCTACGTACTCTCTCAGAAGATCCCCAGTAGGATGGTGTCCCAGCTGCCCAGAGCAGTCCCCCTCTCCGTAAGCACCTTTCATTGGCGTTATTCCTTCCCTATCTGGCTTCATTGCACGCCTTCTCTGTGGATCCTTGAATCATTTCTGCCAAAACTACTTTCACTTTCCTGTAATTATGTTTCCTTCTAGTACTTTTATGACTTTATACATAGTGTATATTTTTTCCTTTTTTCATGTTAATTCCTTGTCACATTGCTTACATTTTGTATATTTAATAAATAATCATATCCCCAGCAGTTCTATTATATATAATCCATGTCCCACTGGAGAAAAGACCCCGCAGAGATTTATTCTCATGTCCTAACCACTTGCAGACCCGGTAGCTGTTTGAATCAGGAGTGGCAGAGTGAAAAGGTTTAGTAGTGGAGGGGAAGGGAGCCACCTTTGTTCTGACTTTCCAAGAAAGCCCTTGATGAAGCTTATCTGAAGTTCCATCCAGGGATCTATTCATCATAAACTTCCACTTGTCCCACTTGCCCAACTGGATCATGTGTTGCCTTTGCAATAATATATAGAAATTACTCTAAATTAAAAAAAAAAAGTGATATTGTCTCTCTTGGTACAGAGGCTCCCAAGAGCATACCCTGAGACAAGGATTAAAGTGAAAGTAGTTTTGGCAGAAGGGATTCGAGGATCCATAGAGAAGACACGCAGAAGCCAGATGGGGAAGGAATAACGCTGGTGAAGGGTGTTTATGGAGCGGGGGACTGCTCTGGGCAGCTGGGACACCGTCCTGCTGGGAATCTTCTGAGAGAGTAGGTAGATTATTCTTCAGATCTAATTCATCCTTAGGTGAATCATCCTTAGAATAGAAAGCTGGAGCCTGGGGCTGTAGCTCCCAGAACTTTCAGTCACCCTGCATGCCTGGGCAAAACGTGTTTCTGTAATCTGAGAATTCCTCCAAGCAGAGAAACATTTTTATTTTCATTCTTTTGGATTTAACTTTATTTGCTGAATGATATGTCATTTACATGGGATAAAAGTAAAAACCATATAAAAGGGGTATATGCAGAGAAGTCTCCCTTCTATCTATAACTTCTCCATCCTATACCCACTCTATGCAGGTAATCATTGGTTTTTTTGTTTGTTTTTGTTTTGTTTTTTTTTTTGGCATGGGGGGAGGTTTGGGTTGTGCAAAATAAACAATACCCACTCTATACAGGTGATCATTGTTTTTGGGATAGAGTTTTGGTTGTGCAAAATAAACCAGGACATATATATATGTTCTCATTCTTTTTTTATTACACAAAAAGTAGGATGTGATACACACTCAACTGTCTCTCTTTTTCAATTGACCATATGTCCTATAAATCATTCCATTAACTGTTTCCAGAACTCTTGCTCATTCTTTCTTTATAGTTTCATAATATTTCATTGTGTGATGTATCCTAGTTTTCTTCTGCCAGTCTCCTATGGATGAGCGTTTATGCTGTTTTCATATATTACTAGTACAAAATAATGGCAGAATTAATCATGAACGTATGTTGTTGTATAATTTTAGAGGTGAATCTTTAAGGTAAAATATCAGAAGTGTCATTGCTTAGTCAAAGGATAAATGCATGTAGTTTCTGTCAATATTGGCATATTCTTAACTCTAGGGTTATACAATATTGTACTTCCCCATCAATACATAACAGTGTTTCTGCTCAGCCCTGCCAATAGAGTATGCTGTCAATCTTGAATATTTTTGCCTATCTAATATGTGTACAGCAGGTCCTGGAATAACATCCTTTTCTTACAAGGCTGATGAGAAAAAAAAAAAAAAAAAAAAATCCCAGCCAGAACCATTGTCTATGTGATGTTTGTGTGCTCTTCCCAGGTCTGCTGGTTTTCTCCAGGTACTCTGGTTTCCTCCAGCACCCCAGGTATGTGCATATTAGGTGAATGGGCATGTTGACACAGTCCCAGTCTGAATGAGTGTGGGTGTGTGAGTACGCCTGTGAAGGAAGGTCTCTTATCCAGGGCTAGTCCCTTCCTTGAGTGCTGAGCTTTCTGGATAAGCTCTGGCCACTTGCATCCCTGAACTAGAATAATTGGGTAAAGAATTATCTCACTTGTTTTTATCACTATTTCTTAAATGTATGTCTAACTCATATTTGTTTCAATTTTTTTTTGTAACCAGAAATATGCCATAGAAATTCAACTCTTGTCTGTATCAATTAACCTACAGTAAAATTGGTTTTAGTGTATGTTGTTTCACTTAAAGTTGCAGTTTCCAAGAACTTATGGAAGATGTTAAGTGAGGACTTCCTGTAGTCATGATGTTAATTTCTCTTATTTTGGGAATTTCATATTTTCTTATGTTTAAGGACCAAGAAATTTGTATGTATTTTTTTTTTAAAAAACTTCATATTTCATCTTTTTTTCTGTTGCGATTTTGTGGGTTTTTTTCCTTCATTTTATAAGAGCTTTTATGTATTAAAGTGTTAAAGATTTAATCTTGTGTTTGGGATATACGTTGCAGGTATTTTCTTTGTCGTTAGTCTTTTGACTTTTCTTTAGCGATACAGGAGTTTCTGCCTCCCTGCCTCCAACTTTTACTTTTATGGTATGCAATTTGTTGGTCTTTCCTTGGATCTGGATTATAAGTCATGGTTGTAAGGGCTTTCCTGTAATTATGTCTACTAATAGTTTTATGATTTTATTTTTTTTTTTAATTTAGATATATAATTCATTTGTAGTTTACTCTGGTATGTAGTGTGAGATATGGATCCACTTTTATGTTTTCCCAAATAACTTCCCAGTTTCCCCAACCGCAGCTTTCCATCTCTCCTTTTCCTTCAGTGAGTTGAGCCGACACTTTTGTCATGTAACAAGTTTCCACAGTACTTGGTCCATTTCTGGATTTTCTCTTTTGTTCTATTGGTTTATCTGCCTATACCTGTGTCAGTGGCTCACTGTTTTAAACATACAAATTTCAAAGTACATTTAAATCTGTATATAGGGCAGTGTTAGCTCATTCACCACCACAATTATATGTGAGTTAATAAAACATAATTCTCTTCACCTATCCCTTATTTTTAAACAAATAGCCCCCCCCCATTTTAAACAAATAGCCCCCCTTATTTTCAGGAAATAGAATTATCAGATTTTTTCCAAACACTATATAATTGTGAACATTTTTGCGACTCCTTGCCAAAAATACTGATTGCCAATTTGTTTTAAAATGGAGCAACCGATATAACAGTTTTCACAAAATTTAAAAATTTTAACTTTTTTTAAAATTTAAATTTCAAAAATTATTAATAGCCAAAAAGCTAACC
>NW_016804396.1:188099-217231 GCF_001698545.2 Rhinopithecus bieti
GCCCCTCCCCCAGCCTCGCTGCTGCCTTGCGGTTAGATCGCAGACTGCTGTGCTAGCAATGAGGGAGGTTCCGTGGGCGTGGGACCCTCCCGGCCAGGTGTGGGATATATTCTCCTGTTGTGCCCGTTTGCTTAAAGCGCAGTGTTGGGGTGGGAGTTACCTGATTTTCCAGGTGTTGTGTGTCGCAGTTACCCTGGCTCAGAAAAGGGATTCCCTTCCCCCTTGCGCTTCCCAGGTGAGGCGATACCTCACCCTGCTTCAGCTCTCGCTGGTCGGTCTGCAGCAGCTGACCAGCACCAATTGTCCGGCACTCCCTAGTGAGATGACCCCAGTACCTTAGTTGAAAATGCAGAAATCACTGGTCTTCTGTGTCGCTGGCACTGGGAGTTGGAGACTGGAGCTGTTCCTATTCGGCCATCTTGCTCCACCTACATTTCTTTAGTTGTTCAAAACATTACATCTTTTCTTATATGCTTGTGAACTAGTTATCATTTCTTCTTTTGTGACTTGCTTTTCATGTTGCCTTGACGTTTTAGTGTTTTCTTATTAATTTATATGAACATGCATATAAAAATACCAATCCTTCATCAGTCATGCTTACTGCAATGCTTACCCGGTGTATTAAATTTTTAATGTTATTTGTAGGTTTTGTTGACAGGCTAACATTTTGACTTTTTGGGTTGAAAAACTCTGACTCTGCTTTTATTATTTCATTAGGCATTTCTAAAATTATTTCTCATTTAGAGGGGCGATATATAATTTTATGTGAATACATAATATTTCTTTAAAACATAAGAAGAATTCTAACTTACCTAGTGATCTAATGTAGGTTTGCAGCAGTAAATTAGAAGGCAGAGGGGGTGTCACAGGCAATCACACTGACAACTTTAAGAAGTGACATCTAGTGAAAGGACAAGAGACTTTCTAAAAATATCACATGGAAATCCTCACAGTTACAGCAATCTGAGGCCATTGAAGTTAGGACAGACGAACCTCAACGTGCCCAAAACTAATATCCTTAAAGCAATTGCAGAGTTATTATGAAAATATTAAATGACAATCAGTATATCATGAGGCAGAAGTAAAATAATGTGTAAGGTGTTTTTAGAGGCATTTCCAACTCAGATAATTAAATATGAAAAAGAATTGGTGCTTAGAGGCATAAAATCCTTAGCTAACTAGGAAAATTGACTATGAAGAATGATTTGTTCCCAGGGGTTTTCTAGTTGGGTGACATTTTATAAAAATTATTTATTTCTTTTTTAAAAAATATTTATTTATATTTTCGTAAGTTATTTGGGGTTCAGGTAGTATTTGTTTACATGAGTAAGGACTTTAGTGGTGATTTGTGAGATTTTGGTCCACGCATCACCCGAGCAATGTATACTGCACCATATTTGTAGTCTTTTATCCCCCATCCCCCTCCCAATCTTCCCCCACAAATCTCCAAAGTTTGTTGTATTATTCTTATGCCTTTGCATCCTCATAGCTTAGCTCCCACATATCAGTGAGAACATATGATGTTTGGTTTTCCATTCGTGAGTTACTTCACTTAGAATAATAGTCACCAATCTCATTCAGGTCACTGCAAATACTGTTAATTCATTCCTTTTCATGACTGTGTAGTATTGCATTATCTATATTTACCACAGTTTCTTTATCCACTCATTGATTGATGGACATTTGGGTTGGTTCCACAATTTTGCTATTGTGAATTGTGCTGCTATAAACATGTGTGTGCAAGTATGTTTTTAGAATAATGACTTATTTTCCCCTGGGTAGATACCCAGTAGTGGGATTGCTGGATCAAATGGTAGTTCTACTTTTAGTTCATTAAGGAATTTCCACACTATTTTCCATAGCAGCGGTACTAGTTTACATTCCCACCAGCAGTGTAGACGTGTTCCCTGTTCATCACATCCACGCCAACATACAAATGGCTAACAAACATATGAAAAAAATGCTCAACATCACTAATAATCATGGAAATGCAAATCATATCCACAATGCGATACCACCTTACTCCTGCAAGAATAGCCATAATCAAAAAATCAAAAAACAGTAGATGTTATTTATTTTCTGTGGCTTCCTAGATTACAGTGACCTTGGGAATAATGATCGTGTTTTATTTCTCAATTGCCCTTTGGTGCCACACATTAATAGGTACTGAATGTCATCCAGGTACCATTGCTTTATATATTTACTTTTTAACCCACTTATTATACCACTATCTAAGTGAAGAAACTAAGGCTCAGAGAGGTTAAACTCCTTTCCAAAGTTGATTTTGAACCCAGGACTACCTGGTTGTCTCCACATAGCTAATCTCCTCATGAGTCCTGAGTCTAGTGTCATGCGTAGACTCAGCTGATTGTTTACCAAGTAAGTCAGCAATTAAATAACCTATTTTTAATTATTATTAATGAGAGCTTGAAAGCGGGGGAGATCATTGATGATTTTATTGGAGAGACAGGTTTTATACACATAAAATTAGATCTCAACAAAATTATAAAGTACACTATGTTAATTGATTTTCTCAGACCAACTGAGTTAGCCTGGAAGCCCTTACAAAGCAGCAGTTCAATTTTTCTAGAATCTGAAAATATTTGTTTCTGAAGGGAATAAAACTCGTGTCAGCTTGCTGTAGGATTAAGGCACCATGCCATATGTTAAATGGTCCTCTAGTTCTCCCTCTACCGAAATCTTCACCGGGACTGGCTACCTCTTAGTCTTGCTCATTGTAAAAGAGAAACATCAAAGAAAGCTCTTTGTCTTCAAGGCCATCCCTACTGTGGTGTGGATATCTCGTGTTTCGCTGCATCATTTTCCATATGCCATCTTGCAAAAATATTTCTGTGCAGATGAGGTTTTCGAAGTCACTTTTGTACTTGTTTTATCCCTTATTCCTCTTACCTTTTGTTTTACTTTAGTGACGATTTAAAACATACTTACCTAGCAAAATGAAGCAATTAGTACACCTTTTAAAAAATAATTGATGAATTGTTGTTTCAAAAACATCCTTGGCTTCCTTTCTTATCATAAACCAGCTATACAAGACAAATAGTGTGTATAAAAGAGGTTTTAATGTCCATATATGATGTGGGAAGGCATATAAGATTTATGCTGTTTTGTGATGCAAAAGTGTAAAGGTTGTCGGGGAGTTTTCAAATGGCCCATACATCCAAGTGCCCAGGTGCTGGGGAGAGATGCAGGTAAGTCATGAGAGACACTGATGGACATCACAGACTACAGTTCCATTTTTTCCATGGAATACAGAAAATGCCAAAACTGAGATATATTATCTAACTCTTCTGACTTCATCTAATGTAGGAGATCTCTTAAAGAAGATATTGGGCATATGACATGTTTCCTCTAAGATTACCAGTCCTGTCGTGTGGCCCTCAGTAATGCCTAATGTAGTACCAATAACTCAGTGCATATTCAATCAATAATAAATATTTACAAATGTGGGCAATGATGGGGGAAGGAAGCTTCCTAACTACCTCTCTGCATTCTACCTTCTCACTTATGCTACAATAAGTCCTTGTATTTTCTTGTACTTGTAATTTATTGACCCTTGATTTGGCTGCCCTCTATGCAAAGTGTGGTTCTACCAGTGCTGATTCAGAGGATATTCACTTGAACATGTACAGTGCATGATGCAGAGAATCTTGAGGATGCTGACATGAATTAGCATTTATTGGGCTTTGATGGGTGAATATGTGAAAAAGAGGATTTTCTACTAAAAAGAATGATTTGACCAATGAAGACAGAGAGGCACAGTGTGGTGTACTTAAGAAACACTGGGGTAGATGAGAATCACTGAAATGGAGAGTATATTGGAGGAGTAAGAAAGAGATTTGGGGGGATGTGAGAGCAGAGAAGTTGACTGAAAAAGTCTATGCCAAATTTATAGTTTAGAAGTTATTTTGTATACATCAGGGATTCAACTAAAGTTTTCATGCTGGGCAGTGACATGATCAGAGCCTTTTTTCAGCAGAGTAGCTCATGTAATTCATAGGATGAATTGGAGGCATAAGCCTCATTCAGTGATACCCAGTTAAATAGTCTTTTTCCCAAACCCTTTACTAATGGCCCCAATACACTGACTCTTGAAATAGCATGTTATTTCACTGATAAGCAACAATGCTATTATTCCATTTTCTGGGCGGATGCACTGCTCATCCATCCCCCATCCCAGCACTAACCTTGGAAGGCTTCTAGTGTTGTTGAAAGGAGGCACTGAAAGTTACATAGTGACTAAGAGTGGAAATCAGGAGAATAGAAAGCAAGGTGCTGCCAGATGATCTTAAGAGCCACTTGAAAAAGTAATATATATATTACATCATATCATCTGTCCCCCTCCCTTTTTATCGCCTCCATCCGGACATTGCCACACTCATCCACTTCCACTGTAGTTCACATCTTTCTGTTCTCATTCCCAAGGCAGCCCAGGCAGCCCTCCAACTGGAAACCTTGCAACAACACCTCACCATTGTCATCACAGCTAATCCCCAGCCTGCGTGCTGTGACATTTCCCACCTTTGAGTCACTTCTCTCCTTTTAGCATCCCTACATACTGCTGAGTCTAGTGTACTGTCTATTTAGTAAATCACAACCTACTTTGATGTTAATTTTAACTAGTTTTCATCTGTTTAAAATTCTGGTACAAGCATAGTACATATTCTTTCCGAGTCTCACAGTATCATAGGAAACTTCACAGGCACTACCTTGCTAGAGATATTTCTACCCATTGAAGAGGCTAATATAGTTATTTATTGTTGACGATCAAGAGCACTAACCATAGTTAATGATAAGCAGGTATGTTAGAAAGAATTTCAGTGGAAAAGCTAAAGATCAAATTATTAAGATCTCATTCTTTAATTTTTTAAAATGTTTGATGCCTGTTTTGCAGAGTTTCTGAGAAGTTTTAAAAAACAGGAAATAATATATATTGCAATGTGAAACAGTTTTGATTTTCAGTTGTTTCCATTTAGATTCTAGAAAAATAAGGCTTTTGGTAAATGTTCCATTAAAAGTTCATTAAAACAAATAGAGGCCGGGCGCGGTGGCTCAAGCCTGTAATCCCAGCACTTTGGGAGGCCGAGACGGGCGGATCACGAGGTCAGGAGATCGAGATCATCCTGGCAAACACAGTGAAACCCCGTCACTACTAAAAAATACAAAAAACTAGCCGGGTGAGGTGGCGGGCGCCTGTAGTCCCAGCCACTCGGGAGGCTGAGGCAGGAGAATGGCGTGAACCTGGGAGGCGGAGCTTGCAGTGAGCTGAGATCTGGCCACTGCACTCCAGCCTGGGCGACAGAGTGAGACTCCGTCTCAAAAAAAAAAAAAAAAAAAAAAAAAAAAAAAAAAAAACAAATAGAAAAGTGCAAGACCATCTATTTTACTGGTACTTGAGTGTAGGTAAGCCTGGAAAATGAAATAAAGATGTTTCATTGAACTTTGGTTTATTCAAGACCATTGTGAAGATAAATATACTTTAAATGAGCACATTAATAAAATAAACAAATTCCAAAAATTTAATCTAGCCCAACTACACATCCCAAAGATTTTGTTTTGCTTTATTTTGATTTTTAACTTAGGTGATACTCAGCTGGTGAAACAATGTACATGATTGCTACAAATAATTATTTTCATAACATACTCTCTACACATTGTACAATGAGAAGTATTGGTGTTGGTAGTGGTTGTAGTAGCAGTAGCAGAAGTGAAAGCAGTGGTGGTGATAGATATAAGCAAGGTGTTGTTATTGCTAATTTTACTTTCCAACCATCACCATTTGTTAGGCTTCTTATTTGGTCAGATATTTTGCTGGGTACTTATAAAGCATTATCTATAAATATCACAGCTATCTAACTAGGTTGTTAGTCCTATCCCAACTTTTCCAAAGTAGAGAGTGATGCTCAAAGAGCTTAAGTAATGTACCTCATGTTTTATATTTCATAACTGATAGAGCCAAGATTTGAACTCAGATATCTGGCTGTAAAACTCCTGCCTGTTTTGCTATCATGTACTGCGATGTTATCCTGGCTCAGTTTATCCACACGATGTAAAGTAAGTGAACTGTACAATAACATGGTTTCCCCCCACTTCAAGGCCTGCTTAGGGGTATGTAGAACTATAGTCCCTCACTTTGACTTTTTTTTTTTTTTTTTTGCCTTTTCCCCTGTTAATTCAAACAATTCCTTTTTGTCTGGTGTGTGTATGTAAATAGCTTGCTTATCACATGACCACATGCCAGACTGGCTGGTCATTCGGCTCTTTGGTGGCTGACATGCTCCCAGGTGGCTCTGCCAGTCTTTGACGTGGTAGAGTGGTATCCCACAAATTCAGATAATGTTAGCTATTTGCTGCTGGGAACAAAAAACCCATACAGAAATGGAGACCACATTCTTTTGTCGGATAATAAGGAAGGCTTCCACTATTTAAGGATGCTTACTACATGTCTAGCACTTTCCCTTGTGTCACCTAATTTTACCATAACGCTAAAATGAAAAGAATATATTGTCACTTAAATTTTCTTTTGATGAGAACTGAAGTACTTCAGTAGTGTACATGACTCCTAGATTTCCTATTTTAAAGAGTAACTTGCAGTTATAGCTTGCAAACATCTATGACTCAAAGCACCTCCTTATTGCCCTCTATTGGTAAGTCTCAAAGAACGTAGATCAATTTTAGATAGGATTTGATCAAAGTATAATCAGGATGATGGCTCTGGAGAAGAGAAACATAAGCACTCCTTAAAGAAATATAAATATTTATTATTTGTGCAATTGTCAGACAAATTACATAAATGAGACTTTTCCTAATGACTCTCAACTTTAGTTATTCCTTTGCTTTCTTTAACTTTATAAGCAAATATGGCCCAAGACTACTTAGTGGAGTCACAAATTGCTCTGTAGCTATTGCATGTTTAAGGGAACATGTTAAATTTCTAAGTGTACACATCACCTATAATATGTAAATATAGTTAGCAACAGGGTCACTTAGCTTACAAATAAATGCCATATAGACAAGTTGTAAGGAAGAAAGATTATTTTTCTACCTTGTGGAGCAAAGTTCCTTGGTAAAAATAAAAGACAAAATATTAAAAGAATGGATTCTATTGACTTCTTTACAACAGAGTTAAAATTTTGTAGGAAACAGGCAAAAAACACATTTCTTGCTGATCCAAAATCTTGACATGATTATACTGTGATGGGATTAATCCTTATATGGGTTGGTCGTTTTCATATAGAGGTGGTGGTGGGCAGTCCAATTCTGTATCTATGGTGTACATTTGCATATCTAGATAGTGTTTGGGAGATTGAATAATTTTGCAGTTATTGCTCACAGGCTCATTTGCAGATAGCAATATTTTCTACATGTAACAGAGTTTTCAGTGTGTGATTCACCTATGTCAGTATTACCTGGAGAATTCTGCTACAGAATTCTGATACCCCTCCTCCAACCCCACCGTTCTGTACCACTGAATCAGAACTTGGGCTAATTTTTTACCAAATTCCTCAGGTGTTCTTAAGCATTCAATATTTAATAACCATATTCTTGGTATACTTTTTAAAATATTTTTTAATGTTTTTAAAATATTCCTTCTACTATTGATCTATAACTTACATGCACCGAGTACACATTATGTAAAATTTCTACCATTTAATGGTTAGGAATTGACTGAAATAAAGTTGATATCACAGAACTACAGAGATAATAATAGTAATAGCTATCACATATTAAACATGTGAACGTATGATGACCCATGGCCACTCAAGATCTCTGATTCTCACACACCCCTGCATGACTGATGAGGTTATTCCCATTTTACATTTGGGGAGATAGGTTAGAGAGGATAAGTAACTTGCATAAAGCCACACAGCAAGAGATGCAGTTAGGATTTAAATCCAAATATGGCTTAGTCCAAAGCCTATACCGGAATCACTCTGGCAGTGACCCTTAGTTAATTTGCAGCCCATGCTGAAAGCAGGAGCAGAGGATGGGATCGATTTCATATCTCCCCTCTGTGTCTGTCAGGTGCCTCTGTGCAGTGAGCAACCTGAATTACTATAACTGGTGGCCTAGATGATGCTTTCAGTGTGCAAATTCTCAGGCTCTATAATATAGACCTAATATCTTATAAAAATATAAAACATATTAGACAGCAGACTAAAACCCAATAAATGGGAGAGGGATGAAGGGAGGGGAAAGCTAGGAGATGTCTTATGGATTTGCCCCAACATTATTGATTTATTTTGACTGCCTTTGGGTTCTTGTGAGATGGCTTTACACTCTTATTTTGTGATGGAGGATGCTTATACGATCTCTTAAGCTTGAGTCCAACATAGTTTACTTGGGTTTCATCTACATCTATATTGTATCAACCATCTTATTAATATCCAAACTGTATCTTTGATACCAAATTGCAGTATTATTGATATGATATTCTAAACCTAATTGGGCTTTTCTATATAGCTATATTTTTGCTAATAGTTTCACATGCCATGTGCTTATGTGTTGTCAGCTTTTTTTTTTTTTTTTTTTTTTTTTTTTTTTTTTTTTTTTTTACTGTAGCTCACGTTTGTGGCTCCTGCTATGCATTTACATCCTTTTCACACCTTTTCCAGCTCTACTTTTACAAATTTTTACTTTATTTGATTCAGAATTCCTTTTTGCATTCTTTAAGCTCTCTATTAGGACTCATCACAGAAAGCTAGGAGAGTTTACACCATCACATTAAAAAAAAAAAAAGTTAGTTTACGCAGTTCTGATGAATTTTCTAAAAAAAAAAGTCATCATGGGAAGACACTAATTTTCAGACAAAACCATGGCTAAATCTTCAGCACATCATGCTATTTGAGGCAAGAACATTTTATAAATTAGCCTTGCAATTACTGAGCACTCACTGTGTATCATCTACTGTACTAGATCTCTTGCATATTTGTAGCTCATTAAATTTAATCACCACAGTCAATCTTTTGGAGACTGCATTCCAGAAGAAGAGATGATATGGCATGACTGTCTCATTACATACCTGTCACAAATCCTAGAAAAGAGCATCCCAGTAAATATTTTATTACTAGTGTTTCAGCCATGGATGTTGCCTACAAAATAAACCACAACGTAGAGTTCTTAAAGACTTGTAGTGAATGTTCTCCTCATTGCTATTTTCTTAGAAGGTCACCTTTTACTTTGTTCTCACCCTTTATGTCAGAAACATAGAATTATATATCTTTAGAGGCTTTTTACACCCCCAAGGGTCTGTTCTCAGAGCTGTATATTTTTTAATTCTTTTTTTCCATTTCCCTCCTTTAAAACTGAGATAATGGACCTAATAAATTCAGTTTGTTCAGATACCTGTATTAATAAACACTAACTTGACTGGACAGAGCATGAAATATGTTTTAAAGACTTATTTTTGGCCAGGCATGGTGGCTCACACCTGTAATCCTAGGACTTTAGGAGGCCAAGGTGGGTGGATGACCTGAGCCCAGGTGTTCGAAACTAGCCTGAGCAACATGGTGAAACCCCATCTCTACAAAAATTATCTGGGCATGGTAGTGTGCACCTGTAGTCCCGGCTACTCAGGAGGCTGTGTGGCAGGATGGCTTGACCCCAGGAGGTTGAGACTGTAGCAAGCTGTGTTTGTGTCTCTGTACTCGAGTCAGGGCGACAGAGCAAGACCCTGTAAAAAAAAAAAAAAAAAAAAAAGGAAAATAATTTTTTTTTTTTTAAATTTAAAAGAGTTTTTTTTTAAAATCAGATTATGAGATAAAAGTAGTTGCTTGCAGAAAACTTAGTGATTTTAGTTGTTATATACTAATGGTATGGGGCCTATCTCAAAGCCGCTATTGAAGACCACGGGGTTTCTGCCTGTATTAAGGGAGAAGGACAGTTCATAGGATCATTTTCCCTACTTATATAATGATAAATAGTTGTTACTGTTGTTACTATTTATCAAACTAACTTTTATCCCATCTCTTTCTTGGATGTAGGATTCTACTGGAGATTGCTTTAGTTTAAAGCCACTGAAATTCTGAAAGCAAATACACCTTCAATTATTGAATACCTGAGTGTCAGTGATAAATTTATGAATCTCTTATAGAGAATACATACATGAGGAAAACATTATATCATCTCCAAAAGAAAGAGCTTTCAGCTTTTAATAATAGATGCATACATATAATGCAGTCCTATTGTGTTGTATTAATATTTTATTTTTAGGAATATTACACATGATCTGTACATTTGTTATGTAACTTCTTTCTTATGAGCGCAAACAAAACCTTTCTTTCGATCTTAAAGTTTACCCACTGCTTTGTTTATTGTGAATCAGCAGTATCCTGCACACTTGATTCTCTCAGAACATGTGAAGTAGATCAGTGTAATGTGTATAGGCACTTTAAACTCCAGAGAAAAGTGTGATGGAAATACCAAGTTACATTATTCTAGGGAAAGTTGAAGAGGGAATAGTTCAAGGGACAATGCTGTCTTTTCTGAGGCTGTATCTCATTAATAATGCATTATAATTTAGACTAAAATGTAATATTGCATTTCTTATATTCAGTATAACTCTAGCGTGTTTTCACAACCTCATCATAAGCTTAATGCCTGATTTTTTATTATCACTGTTTTGGATGTTATTTATGTCAAACACATAGATACAGTAGGGTGTATGATGATAAATGGCATATTTTCTCTTTCAGAAGATAGTCATGCATATTAATAATTGAAAGGCAAAACTGAAAGTTTTGAGCCACATTATTTTTATAAAAGAGTTACAGAAATTTAGATACAACAAGATCACTATCAACCTAGGGAAGCTATTCTTCTTACCATCTCTCTATTACCAGTACCATTCACTTAGCAACCTTATCTTGCATATGGAAATTTTTACCTGTGTTCAACTGTTTCACGCATCTCTTCTTTTATACCTAAGTTTTCTTCCTCTATGTGTTCAAGGGAGGACAACGTAATTTTTTTTTGTTTTGTTTTCTGTATACTCATTCTCATCCTGTTTCCCAGGCATCATTTTGAACATAGAAATACTGCCTCTGAAACCTGGCAAGTCTTGCCTTCCTTCTGTATTTTAAATGACTCTTGATGTTTCACCTCATGTGCAAAATCTCCTCATTTGATCCAAGAGGTAGGTATGGATTTTTCTGCCACTCAACATTGATAACAAACAATTAATTTCTTCCTCTGATTTCCTGAGACTTATATTCAATGTTTGATTAGTACATTTTATGTGTCAGGAACATAAGTGAATATGGAGTGAATTTCTCAAACACTGACAAAGGAAACAGGCATATAAACAATAGATTACAAAATGACATAGTGAGTGCTACCATAGCAGTGTTATGTTTGTGCCATATTGTAAAGACAATGAATAGAACACCTAACACTGGGAGAGCTGAAGAGTAAGACTGAAATAAAAAGGGAAGAGAATCACTGAAAGAAAAGACCAGTCTATACAAAAGGTATGGAAAAAGACAGAGATTGTGTCAGATTGTAGCAGACACTGTGTTCCACACCATATCCGTTGGGTTTATACATGATAATAACACATTATGCTTAATGCAGGGCTGCATAGAAGGCAAGAAAAAAATATTAGCTATGATTGCTAAAAATATTATTGCTTATTTTCAATCATAATAGCCCAATAGGAAATCAGGAGCCACTGGAGTTTTTTAAGAAGAAAAATTATGAATAGGTATGTACAGAAAAAATATTTCTGATGTTAGTGTAGAATATGGATTGGAGGGAGAAAAATGGGGATGGAAGATCAGATGGCAGTTGTAACAACAATATAGGCAAGATGTAATTCGGTTCTGAAGGCAGGTGTGAGAGTTAACCTTTCTGTATCTCAGTTTCCTCATCTGTAAATATGGGGATTAGAATAGCATCTAATTTATTGGATTGACATGAGGATTAAGGGAGTTAATGTTTTCAAAGTTCTTATAACAGTTCCTTGCACTAATAAGCACTATGTGTTGTTAAGTTCAAACAGATTAATATTGCATGTCTGTCTTTTGAATATACACGAATCCTAGATTATTATAATTGGACATGAACTATCTCAATGTCATGTCCTCTGCATAGGCAATAACAAAGAGCTACTTGTTTCTGTTGATTATAATTATGATAATATTTCATTGATGCTTGTCTATTCAATACTATCGATGATAGAGGTCAGTATTGGTGTCTGAGACAAATACGTAATATTATCTTGACTACTCTTGAGCTGATCATGTTCAGTGGTAGCAAAATCCTTCTCATGTATATCCAGTAGCAGTCATTGTGGTACATCAGAGTACAAATATTTTGAAGGTATGTGTACATATAGTAAAAACTAATTTTGTTGTTGTCATCAAGGATTCTATTGAACTTGAATTTGTTCCCAGAAAGAGTCTATGACTATTCTAGGCTCACCAGTCATAAATCAAATTATAGCTTTTGACAAGTACTTTGTGATAATGTTGTGGCATGCTACTCCTAAGTCTGATTAAATAAAGCACCTGTTCTTTATAAATGAATTTTGCCAAATTTTGGACTATGAAAATACTGGCTTAACTTGGTCTAACATTCTAATTTTCAGTGTAAGATTATTGCTGATTAAGCATAAAATATTGCTGAAACCTGTTGGAGAACCTACTGAAGTTTAACTGACCAGAAATTCTTTGCATCAGCCTTTCTTTGGCTTTTCAACACCATTTCGACATTCTGAATAAAAGTTTCTCAATCTCAGCATTACTGATATTTTTGGCAGATAATTCTTTGTTGTTGGAACCAACCTGTTGGGTATTGCAGGATATTGAGCATCATCCTTAGCCTCTACTCACTAGATGCCAGTAGAAACTCCCTTCCCAGTGTGACAACCAAAAATATCTCCAGATATTGCCAAATGTCCCCTGGGGAGTGGGGGATATGACAAAATCACTCCTAATTGAACCATTATTCTAAACGATGATTAACAGACTACAAAAATATGTCATTCTCCTGAGTTGTATATCCCATTTGAATGGTCGGCAAAACCTGATGTGACACCTGGTTGACTATGAGCCTAATCCCTTTACTTCTGTATTCAACCATGTAAATATTGTGCTACTTTAAAAAAAAAAATCTCTTTTCATTTTATTTCTTTTGAGAGTTGGTTAAGTCCATTCCTTTTATATTCATAATGTCAGATACTAGAGTGGCATTCAATTAATATTTATCAGATTTACAAATATATGGAAAAAATGGAGCTCACTCTCAGGTATATATATATCTATGGTGAAAGTATTACTTTTCAATTCTTTTACAAAACAGATGTGCTCTTAATTAAAAAAAATTGAAGTCCCATATACTCCTCCAAACCTAGTCAACAAGTAAATATTTTGAAGCTACTTTTCATTTTTGTTTTAAAAATAGGAGACTAGTGGGTATAAAATAGTAAAAGAGCATTAGGTATGAAACCTATGAGGTCACAAATGTATACTTCATTTTCCAGATGAATGAGAATCATAATAAACTGTTAATTCACCCACATAGAGTGGTACTACCTTATCATCAGAGCTTCCCCTGTGTGGATATTTGGTCTTGACTGTTTCACTGCGATATTTAGCTATTGCAAGAGTATTTTCTTCACCTCTTTCACTGGTTCAAAGGGCTTCTTACTTTGGAGGTCTTCAAGAACACCATGCTTCAGTGCTCTCTACTGTTTGTTTTAATACCCTCATTTTCAAGACAAAGGTATTCAGAAAGCATTTGTAGACTGTTTTTCCAATAAACAAATAATTCACTGGGAAATTTTATATTTATATATTTAATGCTTGCCTTGCTAATTGTTCCATATGTAATATTTCAGTGCCCAAGTGTATTATAAACTTTATAACCGGAAATTATGTCTCACATTTTTCAATATTCCTTAGTGCAAGAGCAGAGCCAGGAATCACTCAGCATATCCAGTTTTTTCTGTCTGAATAGTATTGTTTTATGCATTTAATTATTCAAGGATCCCTTGGAAATTCATTCTCAAAATAAAGACATAGAGTAGGCACTTAACACATTTTGTCCAAAGAAATCACTAATGAGTAAATAAAAGTTAGACTTTAGGTTTTTCATTTGCAGAATGTACAGGGACTGTTTTCCATAATCAAGGGACTATGAGGTTTGAAGAACTGCCCTTATGCAGTTTGGTACTATTAAGTAATTTTCTAGAAACACAAATGACATAAGCCAGATGGCTGATTTTCTGTTTTTGTGTGTGTGCATAAAATCATTTCTTCCTTTCTTATGGTATGTGTTAAGTGTATCTATGGGACTTTGTCTGTCAGTTCTTTGAATCGGGCCTACTAGTCCAGCAATTGGCCTGACCTACAGGGTCATGAATATCGGACCAAGAGAGAAGATAAAAATGAAGATTCAACAAAAGAAATGTACATCAACTTATGGGAGATGACATTATTGTTGCCAAGATACATTGATGGTCTATTTTGTTCACTGCTCTGTCCTCAACACTTAGAACAGTGTCTGGAGTATAGGAAACCCTCCATGAATATTTATTTAATGAAGGAATAAATGAGCGATATAGAAAAATGTGAGTTCTCTAATCACAGGACTTTGACATATTGAGTGTGTGGAAGGGACGAGGAGTGTATTCCTACTCACAAATGACTTTCTAGGAACAACCTTATTTTCAGTTTCTCCAAACCATTCTGACTTAAGGCTGATCATTGTAGGAAAACAAAAGCATTTCAATACCTAGTGTTTTATTACTGGCCTTGCAACTTATTTTTGTTTTATTAAATCCTTAATACTGGTATTTTAGTGATCTGTGCTTTAAATGTAAAGTAACTATGCAGAGTTTATCACTTTGTATTTTCATTTAATTCCCATATTTATGGTTTATGTTTGCTTTCATGGCAATCCTATTAAATGGGTTTTCACTTCCTCCCTTTAATAACTGAAGAAACAAAAGCTATGTGAGCAAAAGTGTACAAGATCACTTATATAAGCTAAGAAAGACCAGCCCTGGGACTTCACCTCCAGGCTTCATATTTCAAAGTCCATCATCTTTCCACAGCATATTATATCAATGATCAATTCCTATGGGTCTGTGTTTTATTTTTACATATTTATTACTGACTAATACCTAGTAGAGTCCTAAGCCTTACGGGGCTTCTCAGGGTAAACTGTCTATAGAGTACATTTGAAGGTAAGATAAAACTTACGAATAGAATATAGTGATACAAACAAATGTAAAACAAAGCACAAATGTTTATCATGTTTTAGCAACAACTCAGTCATGTGCAGTGACTATGAAGATAATGGATGCTGTTGTTTTCAGGAACCAGTTTTAAAGTCGTAGTGTGACATAAACTGTGATCTAAAAATTCAGAAGTATGCAGTAGGACATTTCATTTGTTCCTGTTTTGTCTCTTTGTGATTGATAGTGTTTTACTTAGACTCCTGGTGGGAAAATAGAATCACTCTAGATGGCTTAAATATAGTGACTTTAAGGAATGAATTCCTTATCAGGACAGAGAAAAGCAGAGAATGATCCTATGGGAGTGAGGGCTGTGGGTGGTGAATGGAGAATAATTAACACAAATACTCATAGTGAGAATTGTATAATTAATTTCTGAACATTATTTTTAGTCTCTATAATTATGTCTCTGTCTATATAATGCTCTTCAGATAAAGAGTACATGGTACAATTGGAGATTAAAATAGGTATTGTACAGCCATCATTCTTTTTCAACAATTTGACCATACAGAATTTAGTCTCCCCATGTAAGATTATATAATATTTGATACCGAGTATTACATTTTGTGATCTTTGAAACAGGAAACCACAAATGTTATGATCATATTGTGAACATTCGAGCAGTTACCATCTGACAATAGTTATTTTTACTAGTATATTATTTACCATGCACATTCTGCCATTTCATGATCTTGCAGCATGAAATTTGTGACCATTCTAATCCTGTCACTGCTAGGAAGTCACAGCAAATCCTTAGTGTATAAACTGCTTTTATACTGTCCACTGCTTTTTGTCAGTGATGGAAAACTTCTGAGTTCCTTAGTTCATTCTATTCACTGATCAATGGCAGCTCTCAATAGGCAAAAGCCAACTCTGTCAACAAACTGTGCTGACTTGGGAGAAGAAACCTGTCCGCTAAGACCATGGGGTGACACCTGGAACAAAGTCACCGTGAAGGACATGGCTGTTAGTTTTACTTTCAACATATGAGAGGTCATAAAAGCCTAAATAGAATGTTGTAGGGGACATTCTGAGATAAAATATATAGTGAGCATATTTGGTGGAGAGTTTAAAAAGACAAGTGGCTACTCATTATGTAAGTCTGCAGGCTTATTGTGATAAACCTCAAGGGAAATGTTTCCAATCAATTGAAAAACCTCTTTATAAACTTTGGGACATCATCTTGAAGGAGGGGACAGTTTTAACTTTCTGCAATTGTTGTTAATTTTGTCCATAAAGAAATCTCCTAGTTTTCAAGCTAGATAAGTATACTTTAGTGAAATGCATCCAATATTTTCTAGATATTTGCCTTTTATTATTTTACTTTTAATCTTAAACTTACATTATTCTATCAGTCAAATTATATTGTCTTTATAGTCTGTTTTATTTGATATGCATTCAGCAATCAAAGTATGGATGAAAATACTGTGTAACGTGAACTCTCTCATATTCCATGCCTTTGGGAATGTAGTTTAAAGTGTTTCATTAGCTTTAGAGGCTGAAGCATTCTGCATGCTTTATAGCATACAGTAAGGGGTGTTCTCCCTCACAACTTGGAATGTAACTTTGGATTATAGGGTACTCTTTATATAATCTGAAATATATCTTTCAGTCTCCGTGTCAGTTGCCAAACAGAAAAAATAAGATGCTACCACTCACATTTTTGTTATTGTGAGTATGATTATTATATAATTACATATTTTTGTAATTATCAAATTTGAATATATTCAAATGTAATAAGAACCCGACTAAATATGTTAAAATATATTATGGTAATCACTAATTTAAAACTCCTAGAAAGATGCTAACAAAGTAGCCTATGTTAAGTCATTCTCTTCTAAAAGATGACTTAGAGGAACATTATAAGTTTATCCCCCAGGATAACATTGATCTTAGCTGAATCTGCACATGAGAGCTCAGTAGTTAGGGAATAAGAAATCCGCAAGTGCTGGATGAGGAAATGAGTAGTGTAATGATCAGATGCACATGGGGCCAGTCTAGGGAAGCTGGTAAAGCAGCTACACTAGAAGGGAGGATATCACAGAGGAGATGCCTAAGTTTATATCTCTATCTGTATCTATTCCTCTCTATTATCAGCTATAAAAATGAGAAGTACTCCCAGTAAGGAAAGGCAAGTTTTTGGTAACTTGAAAAAGATCTCAAAGAAATAAAGAAAAGTAAGGATTATTGAGTGCTGTCTGTTCCTTTGACACGTGATCCACTCTGGTCCTGCAAATCACATGACAATGAACAAGTTTGGTTTTACTAACTGAAAGATTGTAAATAACTTCTGTATGACTTCAGGAGGAAGTTAGAAAGTGGCTGGGCTGGGACTCTTACAAGATCTCCCCTCTCACCGCCTCTTCCAGCAGAAGTAATGTGGTGGCAATAACCAATGGAGCCTGTGAGTGACAGGTTTGCCTGGCCACAGTGAGGCTGTTGGTCTGTTGGTTGAGGGAGAAGGCGGTTGGAGAAGATGAAGTGGGGTGGAAATAAGCGTGGGTTAAAAGAAGGAAAAATTGATAGAGAGTCTTAGAATTCAGGAGCAGCTGAGTGAAATATGAAATAGGGTATAGCAAGCTAGTCCCCATATTGTCATATTGTCCTAATTCTTGCCTGTGCATAATATTATTTATTCAAAGCCTCTTGTTGCCTATTTCAGACAGGTGCTTCATCATCAGGATCATTCCTTATGACTTATCTAACCTAATGGAAGTCACTAGCAGTGGGCTCAAGGCAGTCGGTGAAAGTGACTGAATGGGTGAACATGCTTGCTCTATCTCCAACTCAAAACACACCTGGCTAAGGTTCACTGGGCTTCTGCTGACCATATTTACAATAAAAAAAAAAAAAACTATAACCTTCCTAGAACTGTGTATTTAATTAAGTGGGCTTGAATGTCCCTCAAGATAAAGAGTTGAAGTGTATGAAACATACATAGTCCAACTCAAACTCTAAATATGTTATTTCCTTGATTCAAATGTAAAAGTTCAGTTTTAGATACTGATAGGTTTTCCAGTGCACAAAGATGCATTTTTGTACCCCCACTTATTTCTTTATAGTTTTAATAGATAGTAAATAAATTACACCTTTTGTTGAAGAAAAGAAAGTTTCTTAAAAGCTGGAGTAAAAGTGGTCATTATACCTGAAATTACTCCTCACTATTTCAAGCTAGACACAAAGTATCCTACTTATATATTAAGACCACACATTCAATTGGATAATATACAACTACTAATTGAAATGTGGGAATCAGATATGTATGGTAAAAATTGAAGAATGTAGAAGCTGGCAGTTACAATATTATTGGCAGTACACAAATTAAAGTTATGAAGAGCTCAGGGAAGTCTAGAGATAGAAAAAGTACCCAGGTCATCCTATTTGACAATTCTGGTGATGAATAAAACAAAGGAACCCATAAAAACTCAGAAGAAGGGATGTGATTTGGTTATGGTGAATAATCATTTCCAAAGCAAATGTTGTTCCATCTGAATCACATAGCCCTTCCTATTGTCCATCAAATTCTTCTCAATCTTCTTTCTCTCTTCTGCACCCTAATAAAGAGACTAAAGTGGAGTTTACAAAAGCTTCTACAACATGGTTTTGTTGTATAAAGATGTGTATGTATGCCTATGAATATGTCTCCCCCTTATGCAGTTTTAGAAACCAGTATTCCTAAGTTATGGCTTTATTTTCTTCACTATTGATGTTTTTGGAAGAGTAAACTTGCTAGTTCATACTCCTTAGTCACCATTTTTTCATTTCTCTTTCAATTCTCTGAAGCTCTTCTGAACATCAAAAACACGAGGGCTCCATTTTAGTATCCCTAGTTGGTGATTGCCTGTGTCTCGTGACATTTATTGTGAGAGGTATACCATGACTTAGTTTACATCACTGGTGTCTAACTTCCACCTGTGTTCCATTCATTCAACAAATTTGACAGCAGTATTTATTGACTGCCTTTTATATGTTAGACACTGTTGCAATTGAGTGATATAATCACAATCCTTACTCCAATACAAACAAACAAACAAACAAAAAAAGAACATGCAAATTACTCTCGGAGAGCCTACGATCGACTTAAGTGACTAGACGCTAATAAAGAACCACACAAATGAATATAAAACTACATTTGTGGCAAGTGCCACAAAAGAGAAGAATGTGGTGCTATGAGCACTAAACCCTTCTTCTCAGGGAGGTCAAAAACCACTTCTGTGAGGAAGGTAATGTTTTAGCCTTGTTTGCTTCTCAGTTATTTGATAAACTTGTGAATCACTTTATCACCTATAAATGATTTTCTTTTCAGATGACTATTGGAATAGTGAGTAATATATACTATTTTTACCATCTTTACCACTTGTCTTTGACTTTGTTTTCAAGTCTTTTCCAAAAATCTTATACACTTTTTTATCATTCATTCAAACTCTAATTAATATGTCTACCTAATTTTAATAAATGGCTGTTTAAGTGATATAACTGGTAAACAAAAGGTATAAAGGCTTTTGATCAGAATGGAAGCAGTGTTCAGATGCCAAAAATTACAGGGACTTTGCTACATAAGTAATAGCATATATGACAAGCAGTATTTATAATAGACACATTTTGTGAACTTAATTATACATCTTGCAGGAAGATAGAGAAAAGTGAGGAAGAATTGCCTTTTGCTAAAACTCTCAATGATAAGTTCTCATTGGGTAAGTTAGGTGATTTGAAGAATGGTATCTTTGTATATGAGAGTATTTATAGATATGTAGCAATAAAAGCATATCAACATTTTAGGTCATAGGTGATTTTATACAGTGCTTTATCAAAGACCAATATTCAAAGACATAACAATTTATTGCATTTCTACTGTGGACAATATGGGAGACCTTGGTATTCCAAGCACATGTTGTGAGAAAATCCTCATTATTTTCTAAATTTATTCAAGGGAATATTAAATCAGAGAAGGAAAATCATCATTACTGAGGACTACACTATGTTAGATGCTCTACATTCTACTAGTTTTTTTTTTTTTTCCATAGTCTCCTTATCATTCAGATTTCAATCAATGGAAAAGCACCTATTGAGCACCTGCTTTATGTTCAATTCTGGGCTGTACATGAGGGGATTATAAGACACAGTTCTTGACCTTGAGAAGTTTTACATCTGGTTGGTAAGATAAGGCTTAGACCTAAGACACAATTAGAGAAAAACACATTGACTATTGATGCAAAGTCTCTCCTCTTGTGATCAGCCATTTGTACTCCAACATTCTTTATTTTCCTTTTTAAATTATTGACTCTGGTGCCAGGTGGAAGGTCTATATTTTGAGCAGTAGAAATGCAGGATTCTAGTATGAAGGAATGTTAGCAAAACAATGCAGCTGTAAAATTCATATAAAGCTAGCAGATTCCTGTAGGGAAAATAATTTCTTCTTGCTAAATTTTGAAAATGTTCTCTAGGGTAGGGTATGTTCTCATACCAAAAAAAGGAGTTGTGCTTATTTGAGTTTTAAATTTTTCTTTTGCCTGTTAGCATTTGAAATTATAGAAAACTTTCTTGAGGACTGGAATGAATTCCTGGCATCACTAAGTAAGCTTTGCTACAAACTGCAATGCTATCTGCCCATTAGTGGCCAGCATATCACTAGGAGAAAATATTTTAATTATTGCAGATTGCCCCTAGAGACTGATTTACGTTTTGGGAATTAGAAAGCTTAAACGCAGCCATTCAAATGTATTCAGAGAAAGCCCAGATTTGGTGTGTACAAGTCACTTAACATACTCTCAACCTTTCACTTGTATTGTGGTGTCAGGGTTTTTCTGACTTTGATGGAAAGATACTTCTTTAGAGGTACAGATATGTATACCTAGCCTGAAATATACCTTGATAATTTAGGGAAGAGGTACAGTTAGTGAACAAATTTAGCAATCCAAGAAAAAAAAAACAATCATTGGTACCACTTTGGGAGAACCGCACTTATGCTTTACCCTCATAATCATTAATAATTAGGGAAGGTTAACCAAATAACGTCTTCATAGGTTTCTCCTTTCTAGGATTTTGAGGTATGAAGTCGAGATAAGAAACAGGGGGTAATTTGAACACTCAGATCTGAAATATTTGCTCAATAGTTTTATTACCAGGGCTCAAGAAAGGAAGCAGAAAATTATTACTTCCTTTGTGCAAATAAACCTGCCTATAAAAGACTCTTAAATGAACAGTGTATTTTGAGTACACCATAGTTATATGTTGATTATTTTTATTTTACTATTTTGACCTTATATTAGGTTAAATTATATGACATTGCGATTTTTGCATGTAAAACTCTATCATATAATGGCAATTTGGTGGGGTTCAACCTCATCAGTAAGCTGTGGGGGAAAGGCAACTATACTTACTATGATGTGCGATGGCCTCCAAGTGCCCCTCTGTAAGATACAGGATGGTTAGTAAAGACCCATCCACTGACCTATGTATTCTCTACTGGTGTAATTGTGTCTCCACGCACCTATTTGACTTGTAATTGAACTACTACCTAAAAATATTTTGAACTCTCTTATGACTCATTGACTTTGAGAATTCTATCAAAAAATAGTAAATATTTGATTTTATATTTGAGGGTATAAACATGTTATAGTTACCACGACAATAAAAAAGACGTTTGAGATCTTGGTATCAGTATAGAGATGTGTATACCTATTCTATTATTGGAAATAATCAAACTCAACAAATTTTGATTTATATCAGTCATTAGTAGCTTCTGAGCTTATAATAGAAAGTTGATTTTATTATACAATGATAAAGGACCAATATTGTAAATATTGGCACTCCAATTTACTTTATATTACTAATGACCTTTGGGTCCTGATGGATTTTGCAAAGAATTCTGTTTCCACTTTTCTGCTAATATATATTTAATCAATACTGTCATTGAATTCATAGACAGTTGTGGGAATGTGTAAATGGTAAATATATTATGGAATATGAGAGTTTTTTTACACAATGAGAAAGTCTCTACTGAATATAGAGCTTTGCACAGTCTCTAAGATCTGAACCAAAACGATTTGGTTTATCTATACAGCAAAGCAACAAACACAAAGTTACAAGATGGTATTTTTGTTAGGAATTAAGATAAAATGGTTTCCTGTATGTTCCATTTAGTAGATGAGAGAATTGCTTTCCTTCTTTCCAGGTCTTTATTAGAGAAATAAAAGGTAACATAAAGAAATGTATGAGTAAGGCAAATTTTTTAAACTTGCAATTTTTTTTGTGCTAAGCTGACAAATCATTTTACTGCTTAATTTAGATCCACTGTCTTACTTTTTCAAGTTAAGAGAATTCTTTAACTCACATTAAAATGTTGTTTGAAGAAATAAATGGCCATAACCTATAAAACAAATTACAGAAATCATATCAAAGTACATACTAAGAAGAAAGTGTTTGAAATTCTGTTACTATAGAAAATAAACTTGTCAATTTTTCTCGTTAGGCTTTACTAGGCTAAATTACCATCTAGTAGATACCAGATAGTTTTACTAAATGTAAATTGCTTAAGTGAAAGGAAAATTGAAAAAAGCCTTTGCAACTTTCACATCTGAAACACTTTTTCTGATGTCTTTATTCTGAAGATTTGAAAAGTATTATGTTTCTAAAGGAGTGACAGAACTAGGTTTATAATATGGAAATAATGACTTTTAAAATAACCTTACTTTCCAGCACTTTGGGAGGCTGAGGTGGGCGGATCACTTGAGGTCAGGAATTTGCCACCAGCCTGCCAACATTGTGAGCCCCTGTCTCTACAAAAATTAGCTGGGTGTGTTGGCGGGCGCCAGTAGTCCCAGCAATTTGGGAGGATGAGGTAGGAGAATTGCTTTAACCTGGGAGGCAGAGGTTGCAGTGAGCGGAGATTGTGCCACTGCACTCCAGCCTGGGCAATGGAGCAAGATTCTTTCTAAAATAAATAAATAAATAAATAAATAAAATAAAACAAACACCTTATTTTACTAGCATGGATTTTATTTTAAACCACTCATCACATTATTAAAATTAATCTACATCAAAATAATTTAGAGTTTAGAGGATTTATTTTAAAATAAAATTTGTTGTGGCTCCTTGAAATATCATATCAATATTTATAAATAAACACAAACAAAAATTTAAAAAATCTAATGCAATGGTATATCAAATCAATATTCAGTAAGGAAGAATACCCAGAGGCCTATTTTAAACATTGCCAATAATTCAGTGTGACAAATCTTTATGATGCACCTACTAAGAATACTCAGTTGGCTAATTTCTTCTCAGTAGTTAGCAAGATAGATGAATACAATAAAATCCTTGCCCTCGAGGTGATACCAGTCTAGAATTTATAAACAGCTATAAGCAGCATATGTTTCTATCAATTTTATTGGAGCATAGTTTACTACAACACGTATATACGTAATTTACATACAATTTATACATTTAAGTGTGCAGTCTGATGAGTTTTGACAAATATATATACCCTTGTAACAATCACCTCGTACAAAATATAAAAAATTTCTTCATGCCAGAAGCTTTCCTTGTGAGTATTTATAATCACATCTGGCTCCACATAATAACTCTTCTGATTTTTTTCCCCACCATAGACTACTTTTGCCTATTTCAGAATGCTATATGAATGAAAATATATAGTTATTAGCAAACAATTCTCCATGAGTCTTACAAAATTCTGCTTGTCTTGTGAGAAGAGGCACTGCTTTTGCTCAGAAGTATTTTTTTACAGGTGTTTGTATAGTGAACAGCCTTGGAAGCTAAAGATGTCTTACTCCTTACAAAAGGGAAGGTTTGTTACTGCGCGGTTTGCTAAAGGTAATGTGTTCCTCTGGGGCAACGCTCAGGCAGGCTTAATATCTATTATAATAGATTTAGGTTCCCCAAACTGTAGGTTTTTCACTTGCAACACAATTCAGTATTTGTGCAGGTGTGATACTTTTGCTAATCCTATAGCTGTGAATAATAAAATCCTCTGTTTTTGACCCAGGAGTCTTGTGTCTTCTGCCAGCATCCATGAACTTTAGTAGCTTGCACATTGGATAAAATCCCAGATCCTTTACAATTCTTGGCAACAATATATATATTTTTTGTGCCTAGCTTCTTTAGCTTAACATAATGTTTTTGAAAATAATCTATATTGTTTCAAAAATTAGTAATTAGTTCCTTTTCATTGCTGAATTGTACCAACTGCATGATTATATCATAGCTTATTCATTCAATTCTTGATAGATATTTGGGTTGATAACAGGCTAGAAGTCAAGATCAGCACACTTCCTAAGTAGTAATTATATCATGTAATCACTGAAACAATAGAGATTCTTATAAAATGCCATTAAAAAACAGAAGACAGAGTGATTAATTATGCAGAAGAAAACTTCACAGATGGGTTGACGATTTGAGTTAGACCTCAAACAATGAGCTTGTATTCTTCACAATAGTGTGGAAGGTCAGGCCTAGTACACTATTAGAAAGAAATTAGAATTTTACCCAAATTTCTAGAGTTAGAGTTTTATATATGTATTCCTATGCATAAGTATTTTAAAATATTGCTTCTCCTTCAAAAAGCTTAAGGCAGTTGTGCTTCATTTGAAAGTAAAGAGGTGATCCTTCCATGAGCATCTTAAAACATTTAACTCTTCCTTCATCAGGTCATCAGCATGCGTCAGTCACCAGTGGCTCAATAAAGTTTTGAGGTGTTAGTGGGGTGCAGTCCACTTTCCTCAATGCTTAATTTAATGAATAATTAATTAATTTAATTAATATGGCTTGTGTATGTTTTCCTAATCTTATGTAGAATATAAGTAAGAATATCTTTGGGAAATGCTGCTATTTTTATTGCTATACAACCTATAATTGAAGTCAGCGTACTTGTTTGTTATCTATAGCTTCAGAGCAAGTTTTTTGAGTCTCTGGTCCACCTCGCAAGCAGAAAGCTGTCCTGCAGAGCGTGTGATGTCGGAATTCTCTGGCAGCTACTGCCTAGCGCATGCTCCCGTCTTCCTCCTCTCAGTCCCCTTGCCACAGGCCAGCCCTGTTTCTAATGACTCTGTTGGTGGTAGGAAATCTATTTCTGTCAGAAACAGATTAGTCAGAAACTAATCAGAATGCATGAATCTATGTCTTTCATATGTATGCTTTTCAGATAAAATCTTTGAATAAAATGGTCTCCCTTAGGGTCAGTGGTGCATAGAGCTAACTATATGTTCAATATTAAAGGAAGAAATAAAACAAAAGAAATAAAGTTGGTATAGCTGGGAAAGGGGAAATGATGATGGAATCCGGGTTATTCAGCATTCTGTGAAGAAAACTAATACTAATCGATTTTATAGTATTACAAGATTCTGAATGACTTCTGAATATTAAATCAAACCTGAATTGTGTTTATGATAGTGTTAATAATATGATTATTTTTTCTAATTAGTTGGAAACTGGATACTTGTTTATGTTATATAAGACGACATCTCTAGGCTTCATATTTGATTGATCTGAATGCTACATTCCATAGCCATGTTGGGAAGCAGAATTTCTTTCCTATAATCCTTAAAATATGTTTTATTTTTCTTTTCACTTGAAGGTTGTGATTTAAGTTAGTAGTAGTTAGTAGCAGTTTTAGTAGTAGTCGTGGTAGAAGTAGTAGTTAGTAGCAGTTCATGGTAGTTTCATCATTCATAGAAAGCTAAATAACCCAGATTCAATCATCATCCTCCTTGTCTCAACTATACCAACAGTTGATGATGTAATTTTTCCTGCTGCCACAACCAAAACATTCCTTTACTCCACTCTCCTCATTCCCTCCATGCTAACCAGCTTTGTCCTCCTCCCACTGCAAGCCCTTTGCCTCTCAATTAAATGATGACTTCGTTGTCTTCCCAGTTTCAGAGCCTGTAAGGGGCCCACCTGTCAGTACTACTGCCAGGCTGATAATTCTCAATATGTAAATTTTTGTAAATGACCATTAATTTAATGTCTCCATTTTATGTTTAAATTCTTGAAATTCTAAAGTATCACTATAAAAAGCAAATACTATTAGAGTATTTCCTCAATGATTCGTTAATTTTGTCTTAGACATTTTTGTAACTATGTTAAGCTGTAATCTATTAAATATTCAAGTGCCTACTTTCTGTTTAATTATTCCTTTATTCATTTCTTTACATTTTGGAAATCGTACTTAGTATAAGGTACTGGACTGTATAAGCTGATGGTCTAAATGTGAAGTGGTATTGTTCAATAGGAACAAAAGGAAGGGAAAAACTTCAGCATCTAGATAAAAAAATGTACATTCATATTCTTTCTCAGATACTTGCTGGGTTTATGCCTTGAGAAAGTTACTTTAGCCTCTTGGATCCTATATATAGCAGGGACATCAGCTCTAATTTTAAGGGTTTTTTCAGGAGTATTTGGAGTTTATGTGAAGCCATTTATATACATACATACATATATATATGTAATTTTTTTTGCAAGACAATGAGTGAGACATGTTAAAATATGATGGATTCCAGTTAGTTCTCACTATTGTCACGACTCCCTACCTTTCATCTTAATCAGATAATTCCACTGGCATTTAAAAGCACCTTTTCTTAACAGTTGTTCAGCTTTTCTTTTTTTCTCCAGTCCAGGTTTCATGAAAGTTGACCTTGGGATTTGCATGAGTAACTCACTAGCATCTAGGGAGGCCTGAATGCGCTACACAGTTGACTGCAGATTGTGTCACACAGACTGAATGAACACTCACTAGCCATGCTATCATGAAATTCTTAGGACTTATACCCTTGTACTTTCCCGACTAAAATGATCCAGTGCTCTACAGTTTTTGTTTTTTGTTTTTGTTTTGTTTTGTTTTGTTTTTATTCGAGATGGAGTTTTACTTGTTGCCCAGGCTGTAGTGCAATGTTGCAATCTCTGCTCACTGCAACCTCCGCCTCCTGGATTCAAGCAATTCTCCTGCCTCAGCCTTCCGAGTAACTGGGATTACAGGCGCCCATGACCACGCCGGGCTAATTTTTGTATTTTTAGTAGACTTGGGATTTCGCTAAGTTGGCCAGGTTGGCCTCGAACTCCTGACCTCAGGTGATCCACCCGCCTTAGCTCCCGAAAGTGCTGAGATTACAGGCATGAGCCACTGTGCCCAGCCCAGTTTCCCTTTTTTAAAGGCAAAAGGCACTATGTCACCTTCATTGCTAATTTTCTCTTCATGAAGGACCTAGTGCGTGAGCCTTATTCTTTCCCCTTGGGCCGAGACTATCAGGTATGCTGCAGCGGGGCTGTGCTTCATTTGCTGCTTCCTGCAAGGGATGAGCAAAAAACAGCTTCCAAGCTGCTGAAGGAGAAAGAGCAAAGTCAATGTGGCAGAAAGTTCACATGGAAGGATGTGCCAAGTCTCAGCACTTTAAATGTAAAAACTCAAAATGAAATATATATGCATAAACATCAAGATGAGAAAATATTAGTGATAGATCTGGAACATGAGGCTAGGCGTATACAACATGTATATGATATGTATTAATATATGGGTCAAAATCCAGATATCAAATTTTGGCAAAAACATAAATACATAAATAGTTTTATAACCAAGCCTACTTTTTCTCATGGAATTTTTGAATGTCTGGGGCTATTCTACACTAGAAATTACATTTTCATAATATTTGAGAGGCAATATGAAGTAGTAGTTAAGAATATAATCTCTGTAGCCATACTACCTAGGTTCAGATGTCTGATCGTTTTAAAACGGCCACTTACTGGCAATAGGAGTGTAGGCACCTTTTTGTGCCTTAGTTTCCCTGCCTATAACATGGAAAGAATAATAGTACATACTTCATGGGGTTATTATGATAGTTAAATGAGTTTACACACATGTATATGCATAAGCATGTACACACATGTATTTACATATGCACACCACTTAGAACAGTAAGCGTATGGTAAATGCTGTATTATTTATTAAATAAATAAAAATCATGTTTCTAACTGAAAGCAAAGAGAACAACATATACAGATCCAGTGGTAGTTAATGTTTTCTAAACTGAGGCATGAAATTAAAAAGAAAAAGATAAGATGCTAAAATGGCATAGCAATTAAATAAAGAGAATTGAGAATAGAAAAACACTTCTACTCTACTTACTCCCCTTTTACCTCTATGAGTTTTAACTGTAACTGAACTAGAAAATCTGTCCTACTAATCATATTATCTGTAGAAGCACAATGCTGTTAAAAGATCATTTCTAAGAATTACAACATTTTAGAATAAGAGAAATCCTAGATGTCAAATAGTTAATTCAGGCTCTTTATTTGGGGGCTCAAAGCACTAAGGCCAAGAAAATTCAATGACTTTCTCAAGATCAAGTTAATTCCAAAGTCATGTTTACTAACTTCTAGCATAGTACCCTTTCAATTATAATAGCACTACTTGAAACCTATTGGTGGTGGTCCAAAGAACATAATTTGCATCTCATTAGTATCTTCTTACAGTAAGCCATGTGTGTTGTTTGTTTTTACTTATTATTTTCACATACTTTTGCACTTATAAAAAAGTTAGAGGAATAGTACTAGGAACTTCTGAATACCCTTCAACTAGATATATCAATTATTTACATTCTTTTTCATATGCTTTATTATTCTATTAATATGTCTCTATGTATTTATTTATTTTTTCTGAAGTGTTTGAAAGTAATTTGGAAGCATCTCATCCCTTTACCCATAAATTCTTGAGTTTGTATTTCCAAAGAACAAGTACAATCGTTGTCATAACTGCAGTTATGAAATGATCAAAAAAAGAAAATTTGATTGTCGGGGGGCGGAGCAAGATGGCCGAATAGGAACAGCTCCAGTCTCCAACTCCCAGCGCGAGCGACACAGAAGACGG